>NW_008360304.1:1618565-1667613 GCF_000622305.1 Nannospalax galili | reverse complement strand
TTTTGAGACTGGGTCTCTGTGTAGTCACAGTTGGCCTGGAGACCAGGCTGACCTCGAACTCACAGAGGTCCGCCTGCCTCTGCCTCTGCTGGGATTAAAGGCATGCACCACTATGCTAGCTAAAAATTTATTTTTTATTAACATAGTAATTATACTTATTCATGTGGTACAGTGCAATATTTCAGTACATTTATATTACCAGTCTTTTTGTTTTTTTATTTATTTTTTAATCGTTTTCGAGACAGGGTCTCCCTGAAGCCACAGCTATCCTGGAACTCACTATGTAGACCAGGCTGGCCTTGAACTCACCTGCCTCTGCCTCCTGAGTGTTGGGATTAAAGTTGTGCATCTTTAAAATAGGGTCTCACTCTGTAGCCCAGGTTGGCCTCAAACTCTTGGCAGTCCTCCTGCCTCAGCCTCCTGACTTTTGGGATTATTATAGACATAACTCAATGCAACCAGCTACAATTAACAATTTTTTTTGCCTTCTCTTACTAGGCTTTCAAGAGTTGCAGAAGAGACAATCAGGGATTACTTTGAATCTCGCCTTGCTCTCCTGGAACCTGTTTTCCCAATAGCATGTCATCGACTCTGTGAGGGTCCAGATTTCTCAACAGATTTCAATTACAAACCCCCTCAGAACATACCAGAAGGTAAGCCTATGCTCCCCTTCAAACTTAAATTTTTGAAGATACAGTCTATAAAGATGAACTCTGTTCTAGTTTGGTTTCTGTTGTGATAATAAATATGACCCAAAGCGCGGGCATGGTGGCACATGCCTTTAATCCTGCAGAGGCGGGCAGATCTCTGTTAGTTCAAGGCCAGCCTGGTCTACATAGTGAGTTCCAGGCTAGCTGGGGCTGCAGGGAGACCCTGTCTCAAAAAGACCAATAAATATAAATAAATAAATAAATAAATAAATAAATAAATAAATGCAAAGACCCAAAGCAACTTGAGGGAGGAAAGGGCTTATTTCATCTTACAATTTCCAGGTCACAGTCCATCACTGAGGGAAGTCGGGGCAGGAACTCAAAGCAACAACCTGAAGGTAGGAACTGGAACAGATACCACAGAAGAAGGCTTCTTACTCGCTTGTTTTCTGGCTCACTGAGCTTTCTTTTTTTTTTTTTTTTTTTTTTTTTTGAGACAGCGTCTCCCTGTAGCCCCAGCTGTCCTGGAACTCACTATGAAGACCAGGCTGGCCTTGAACTCACAGAGATTTGCCTGCCTCTCCCTCCCGAGTGCTGGAAATATATAAATTTTATGTACATGAGCGTATTGCCTGTGTTGCACATTGTCCGTGGAGGTCAGAAGATGGTGTTGGATCCCCTGGAACTGGAGTTATAGACAGTTAGCCACTATATGGGTGCTGGGAACTGAACCTGGGTTCTCTGCAAGAGCAACCAGTGCTCTTAACGGCTGAGCCATCTCTCCAGCCCTCAGCTATTTTTCTTATACAGCTCACCTGCAGTGGGATGGCATTGTCTACAGTGGGTTGGACCTTCCTGCATCAATTAACAATTGAGAAAATGCCCTAATGCTGGATGTGGTGGTACTGGCCTTTAATCCCAATACTCAGGAGGCAGAGGCAGGTGGATCTCTGTAAGTTCAAGGCCAGCCTGGTCTTCATAGTGAGTTCTAGGCCAGCCAGGACTGTGTAATGAGACCTTGTCTCAAAAAACCAAGGGAAGGAAAAAAAGAAAACACTGCAGAATTTCACATTGTCATGTCCACGGGCCAGTCTGATGGAAGAACGTTTTTCAGGTGTGTCAAATTGACTATAAAGATTAACCATCACAAGGTCACCCTTTCTCAACTTGACACACAAACATCATTGTTAAACTATAACCTTTCCTTTCTGTTTTATCTCCAAGTTCTCCTATATCATAACATAAAATATAGTACAACTTAAAAATTCCAATGGCTTGAAAGGTCAGTGTCTCTTTAAAATATCCCAAGTCTCTATAACTGTGGGCTCCTGTGAAATCAAAAGCAAGTTAAATACTTTCTTGCTCCAAGAGGGAAGAACTATGACATACAAAACAATCACCGTTAAGCAGAAGCAAAGTCTAGCAGTGTAGCTCCAAATCTTATAGCTCAGTGTTTGACATCTGAGACTTATGATCATCTGGGCTCCACAGAACTTGGGCAGCCCCAGCTTTACTATTCACACACATGCAAAGCTGTAGGCTCAGGCCTGCTCTACGCCACATCTGCCCTTGTCCTTGGTGGTCATCCCACCCTTGGTCTTGACATCTCCAATATGCTCTGGTCTTCCACTGCTTCTCAGGCTATACCTTCACCATTGAATTTTCCTGGCCTTTAACAGTGCCAAGTCTCAGTTGCCCTCCATGCCTTCAAAATCAGTACCCTGTGGGACCCTCTTACACATTACCAAGTTCGGCTACCAGCTTGAGATACAACCTTAGTCCCTTTAAACCAAAGCTTTTGTGTGCTGTCAGAGGAAATCCTTCCCAAATTTCACCTCAGTGATGCTGGTCTTTTATTAATCACAACTGATTCCTCAGCCCCAGGTGACCAAAAACCACAGATTCTTAATTCAAAATAGCACATGAACAGCCTGGATAGTCTTTGAGGGACTCTCAAACTTCTCTCTTAAACTTCACAAGCCAGGCTCCATTGTCTGCACCAGTTTCAGCGTTTTTATCTTCCACCCTCCCACAAAACGACACACTAAGCTCTGAGTACTTAGTGGCTTGTCCAGCTCAAAAGTTCCAAATGCTTCCATGGTATTCCAGAAAACAGCATAGTTTGGCTTACTTTCTGGCTCACTCACTTTTATGCATCTTGGGCCTACCTGTCTAGGGATGTTACTGCCCACAGTGGGCTGAGCCCTTCTATATTTTTTTAGCAGTTAAGAAAATGCTGCACAGACCAATCTGTTAGAGGAAATTCCTCAGTTGAGATTCTTTGCTCGTGGGTGGTGTGTTGACAACCAAGATTAGCTATCACACGCTCGTTCTTAAGTAAAACCCTTTCTTTGAAGAAAATCTTTAGTAGATGTGCTTGTGTATGATAATTATGTAAAATAGTGGAGCCTCTTTGGCAAAAAAGACTTCACCCCACTCATACCTGTCACTGCTAATCTTCTTTAAAATGTTAAAGGAGTTGGGTCTTAATAAGTGTATTTAGTTTTGAATGTATTAAAAGATGGCTTCAAGATTCTAATCCTAGAATCTTTCCCTAAATTTTGTTGCAGCCAATAGATTCCCACCCCCACCCCCTTTTTGTTTTTTTAAATAGTTTGCTCTATAGTTCCAGGCTAGTCTTGAACTCAGTCTTGTTACCCTGGACTTCTGAAGGCTGGGATTACAGACATGAATCATCTTACTCTTCTAAGAAGGAAGAACTCATGAGGCCCCACCCCTCCCTGTAGGGGCTAGTGGCAATTGATGCTGGGCCAGGTGGTCATACTGCCTCAGTAGTAGAGCCACTGGGCAGTTGCCCTCGCTCCCCAACCATGCAAGCAACCTAATTTATAAAACCAAATAAAAGAAATTAGGAGGGGAATCTGTTGGGAAGAAGGGATTTGGTGAGTAGTGAAAGGAATTAAAATAATTGGGGGAATATGTTCTAAGTATGTTGTGTGTGAAATTGTGGAAATTTTTTTTTAAATATGGGTTGACCTGAGTTCAATCACCAGAACCCATGTGGTAGAAGAAGGAAGCTACTTTTGAGGGTTATTCTCTGACCTCCACACGTGTAACACACACATATGCACACTAAAGTAGGTGTACAAAAGAAAAGGAAAGCAATGTTTCTCTATAGTCATTTAAGAAGAAATGAAAACTTCAGCCTGCTTCCCAGCTTCTACTTATGTTTCTGTTATGGAAGTTTGGCATGGCCTTCTTCCAGGACACAGAGACCAAATGTATAAGGTGCAGATAACGTTATCTCTGCCTGAAAGTTGGAAGTGGTGCTCTGGCTGTCTTTCTTAGCATCTCCATCCCCCATTTAAAAATGTGTGTTCAGAGCTGATGACATGGCTCTGTGGGTAAAAGCACCTGCCAGGAAACCTGACAACCTGGTTTGATCCCAAGACCCACATGGTGGAAGGAGAGAAATAAGAAAGTTGTCCTCTGGATGCCATATGTGACAGCAAACATACATGCACACACTTTGAATGTTTTTTAAAATGTGTTTTCAAGAGCCAGATGTGGTCATTGTAATCCTTTTCATTAAAGCACTTAGAACATTTTTTAAAATTTACAGGAGCTAGAAAGAGGGCTTAGCGGTTAAGAACACTGACTGTTCTTGCAGAAGACCCAGGTTCAATTCCCAGCGCCCACATGGCAGCTAACAACTGTCCATAACTCTTGTTCCAGGGGATCCAACAGCGTCTTCTGTCCTCCGTGGGCACTGCACGATGTGGGTGTACTTACCTACATGCAGGCAACACACTCATACACATAAAATACTAAAATATGAAAAGAAATTTGTGTGTATGTACAAACATGCATGTATTCCAATGGTATTCTTATGGAAGTCAAAGGACAACTTAATGGAAGTTGATTCTCTCCTACCATGTGGATCCCAGGGAACTCAAGCTGTCAGGCTTGATGGCAAGTGCCTTCACCTACAGAGCCATCTTATTTTTCATTTTTATACATTTTCTTTACATTTTATTTATTTGTTGGGGGCATGCTTGTGCCACAGTGCATGTGGAAATCAGAGGACACTTCAAGAGTTCTCTTCTTCGACCATTTGAGTCCTAGGGATTATACACAATGGTCAGGCATGGCAGCAGGAGCCCTAACTCACTGAACCCCTTCTCTCTGGCAATCCTAGCACTTAGGAGGATGAAGCAGGAGGTTCACAAGTCCAGTATAGAGTGTTTGCCTAGCATGCACAGAACCCTGGGTTTGATGCCCAGTATTTCATGAACTGGGTTTAGTGGTACAGTCCTCTAAGCCTAGCACTCCAGAGGTGGACTCAAAAGGTAGACACAAGAGAATCAAGTTTGAGGTCATCTTTGGATACATAGGGAATTTGAGGCTGGCCTGGGTTACATGAGACCGTGTTTCTCAAAAAAGTAATACATTATTAAAGAAAATACAACCATGTCAGTCCAAGAAAACTAGTTGCTGTCTTAGTGGTTTTAGCCTTTTGGCTGGTGGAAACTGGAATATTGTTAAGTTAATACATTCTTTTTTTTTTTTTTTTTTTTTTTTGTCTTTTTGAGACATGTTTTCTAGCTGGCCTGAAACTCACTATGTACATCAGGTTTGGCCTCAAACTCAGAGATCTGCCTGCTTCTGCCTCCCAAGTTCTGGGATTAAAGGTATGTACCACAATGCCCAGCTTCTAATTTTATTTTTATAGACAGGGTCTCTATGTAATGTGGCTTACCTTGAATTCCTGCCAGTCCACCTGCTTCAACCACCCATGAACTGTGCTTACAAGCCTGCTTACAAGACTGGCTCATAATTTGCAGTTTTGATTATTATTCACACAGACCATATGCATTTCAGACAGACCATTTGGGGATTTTACCACACTTAGACATGACTGGACCAGTTGGGCCTACAAAGTGGTTTTGCTTTTTCCTATATGTACAATATTTGAATCCACCAGAAATTTTGCTATTCTACTGAAACCTTTTTGGGCAAAGATGTTCTGTCATCCTGAAATGCAAGACCTCAGTAGGTTTTTCTTGATCCCTACTTGAGTGTGGTACTGTAGTCAGGTCCCAATAGCAGCCCCAAGGCCCAGCCTGGCCCACTCCCATTGTCACTCTTGTGATTTGTAAGTACATTCAAAGGAGCTAGGGATGCAGCTTAGTGGTAGAACACTTATGTAGCCTGTACAGCATCCTGAGTTTGAGTCCAAGCACCAAAAACAATAAAAAAAACCCAAAACTAATATATGTAGGCACAGTAAAAATTGATAACCACCAACTACCATAGCCTCTGGAGTGGCTTTTGATTCTTAAGAACTACAGGTATCAGCCAGGCGTGGTAGGACACACCTTTAACCCCAGCACTCAGGAGGCAGAGTCAGGTGAATCTTTGTGAGTTCGAGGCCAGCCTGGTCTACATAGTGAGTTCCAGTACAGCTGGGGCTATAGGGAGACCCTGTCTCAAAAAGACGAAAAACAAAAAAACAAAACAAAACAAAACTAGAGCGATGAAACTGCAGGTAGGATTCAGCAGTAGAGTGCTTGCCTAGCATGTGCAAATCCTGAATTTGGTCCCCAGCACCACAGAAAACAACAAAAAGCCCACTGTCTCCAAGTTAACATACAGTGCAGGTGAAAATAATTTATGTTGAAATGTCTTAGCAGATTGAGCAAGGGCCATGTCATTTGCCAGTGAAATTTCAGAGTAGTTCTAACTAATGAGCATACTTCTAAGATTTAACTAATTTTGTTGGCAGAAATAGAAGCCTAACTTTACAAGTCTTTTCTAACAGCAGTTCACTTGTAGCTCAGCAGTCTCTAGATGGGCTCTCTATTCTCTACCCTACCTTTAGCAGAAACAGGTCCCCCAGCTTGTATTGTTTTTGCTGCTTCCTGATGGAAATAGAACTGGGAGAAAACTTAATGCATTGTTAGGACTTTGGTCATCAGAGCTCTAGGTAGAGGAAGCTAAAGAGGAAACCTGGTTACAATCCCAGTAGTTTAAAAGGAGGCAGAAAGAGGCCCCAAATGGCCCCTTTTCTTCGACTGGAACAAATGTTTCTCTTGCAAGTTCTGCCTCTGTTGACAATTGACCTAGATCCACTTTTGGTTCTGCTTTGGGGTCGGCAGGGAGGGATTTCTGGTTTTTGTTTTTTAGGACATGATCATCCTGTAACCCTAGATGGCCTCACCATGTAGACCAGGCTGGCCTTCTCACAGAGATCTTCCTGCCTCTGCCTCCTGAGTGCTGAGATTAAAGGCATGCACCACCATGCCCAACTCACATTTGTTTCTTTTTTTAGAGAAGAGTGAGGCTCACTCATATCTGGCTGAATCGACATCTTTTTAATTAAAAAATTTTTATTACATTTATTCAATCATTATACACGCATATGTGTGGGCAGGTTGCAGAGGCGCCTCCTTCTGTGGAATCTGGGATCAGACTCGGGTTATTAGACTTCTACAGCAAATACATTTACCGGTTGAGTCATCTTGCTGGCCCCTTCCTTTTTTATTTTTTTATTGTGTGTATGTGTGCGCGCGCATGCACCCACTGGTGATCAAACTCAGGGTTTTGTGCATGTTACATTTTTGTTCTTTTAAACTGAAAATAGGGGTACTTGATGACTTGGGTTTGATTTCTGGAGCCTCCCCCCCCCCCCCGCCCCGAATAAGGCAAGAACCAACTCCCAGGAGTTATTTTCTGACCTCTACACACAAAGTAATTTTTTTTAAAAAACACATTAAAAAAAAAAACCTATAAAAAGGTATCCATAAAAGCCTTTTCCAGAAGCTATGAGTAGGGTTAGTTGGACAAACACTAGAGTTCTGTGGTTTGAAAACTAAGAAATACAAATGTTAAGACTGGAGAGCTCTCAAGCCTTCAGTACAAGTGGCAGGTGGGATACACTAGGGACTATCTCCTCTTTTGCAGGGATGACAGAAGCCCTACGCCTTGTGACGTTAATCTTCTATTCTGCTTTCTTCAGGCTCTGGTATCCTGCTCTTTATTTTCCACGCAAACTTTCTGGGTAAAGAAGTTATTGCTCGGCTCTGCGGACCGTGCAGTGTACAAGCCGTAGTTTTAAATGATAAATTTCAACTTCCTGTCTTTTTGGTAAGATTTTCTGTAGTTCATTGAAGATTCTAATCAGAAGCCATGATGATTTAAAATTTTTTTTGAGACAAGATCTTCAGAATTTTTTTTTTTTTTTTTTTTTTGATCTTTTTGAGAAAGGGTCTCCCTGTAGCCCCAGCTGTCCTGAAACTATGTAGACCAGGCTGGCCTTGAACTCACAGATTCATCTGCCTCTGCCTCCCGAGTGCTGGGATTAAAGGTGTGCACCACCGCACCCAGCTTATTTTTAAAAATTATTTTTATGTGTATGAATGTATTACCTGCATGTAGCCCACTGAGGTCAGAAGAGAGCGTCACATTCCCTAAGACCTGGAATTATGGACAGTTGTTAGCTGTCACGTGGGTGCTGGGACTCAAACCTGTGTCCTCTGAGAGAGCAGCCACTGAGCCATCTCCAGCCCCAGGATTTTGAGAATTTTTTAAATAGCATTTGCTTATTTATATGTGTGTGTGTAGTGTATGTATATAGTTATATAGGTATGTAGGTGCTTGCTCCTCTTGATATGAGTGTAGAAGTCTGAGGACAACTTGGAGTCATTTCTGCTCTTCCATCATGTGGGTCTCAGGGAACAAATTGGGTCATCAGACTTAACAGCAAGCACCTTTGCCCATTCAGTGGCCCCAAACAAAGTCTTGTTACATAGTCCAGACGGACCTTGAACATTTTAAAAACCTCCTGACTCTTCTTCCTGAGTTCTGAAACTATAGGCATTCACCACCACATCCAGCATAATTTAAATTTTTTGTTTAAGGGCTGTGGAGATGTCTCAGTGCTTGTGGGTGCTACACAAGTGTGAGGACCTGAGTTCAGATCCCCAGAAAATACTCGAAAATGCTTGGTGGACATAGCAGCCCACCTGTAATTCCAGTTTGGGAAGGTGGATTACCAGAGCAAGCTGACTAACAAGACTAGCTCAGAAAGCTCAGGGTTTTGGAACACACCTTTAATCCCAGCACTCAGGAGGCAGAGGCAGGTGGGTCTTTGAGTTCGAGGCCAGCCTGAGAGATCAGTTTGTGAGACCCTGTCTTAATACGGTGAAAGAGCAATCAACAATGATCAACCTTGGGCCCTCCACATGCACATACACCCACACATAGTTGTGTCACCACACATAAAAACATTCATAGGCACACCTGCACACACAAAAAACAGAACAAGGAAAAAATGTTTAAGTAAAATGTGTTTATTCAGTAAGTGATCCCCTATTGATGAAATTGAGATAGTAACTCATTCTCATAAAAGAAAATTATCTGAGCTGTGTGTGGTAGCGCATGCCTTTGATCCCAGCATTCAGGAGGCAGAGGCAGGCATCTTTGTAAGACAGAAGCCAGCCTGGTCTACATAGGGAGTTCCAGGCCAGCTGTGGATGTTTAAAAAACTTCAGTGTTCATTTCTTTGCTTTAAACTATGTTACCATAATGTTTTCAAACTGACATTATTCTGAGTATAAGTGCTTAGAGACAAGAAACACAACTTGATTTTATACATGAGGTCTTTTTCCCAGGCAATAATAATTACAAAGACTATACATATGTTGTGCATATGGTTATTATTTTTATTTTATGTATATGCGTGTATGACCTGCGTGTAGTAAGTGCACCCGTGTCATGCAGTGGCCGAAGAGGTCAGAAGAGGCTGTCGGATCCCCTGGGACTGGAGTTACGGACAGTTGTTAGCTGCCATGTGGGTGCTGGGATTCGAACCTGGGTCTTCTGCAAGAATAGTCAGTGTTCTTAACAGCTGAGCCTTCTCTCTAGCCCCTTGTGCATATGTTTTAATGCACAGTAGTGATTATATACATTGTTTTAATTGCTTAAGAAATGCTTTCAAAGGATTTGTTTGGTTGAAACAATGCTAGCATGGAACTTGCTATAAAATGAAAGATGACCTTAAATTCCTGAGGCTCCTGCCCAATTCTCGAGTGCTGGGATTACAGGCGTGCACAACTACTCACTGCTGATGTGTAACACTTTTTATATATTCTTTTTGTCACTTTTAAATTTTGTTCCTTGTGATTCTCTTTGACAGTGCTGGCCTCTTAGTTGTTTCTTGGTCTCTACTGTAAAAGACTGTAAGGTTGGTAGATGTGGGATTATCTAAAGAATGCTGACTTTATTTTTCTTACCTCTTTATACTCTAGGATAGTCATTTTGTGTACTCATTCAGCCCTGTTGCAGGCCCCAACAAGCTGTTTATAAGGTTGACAGAAGCACCCTTTGCCAAGGTAAAAAAAAAAATTTTGCTTCACATTTAGGATTACTGCTCAAATTGCTATTTCTGATGTCACAGGAAAAATTTGCCAGTGTATACCCTTGGTATCTGGAAATGTCAGTACACATGGTAGAGACCACTCTTCCCTAAGGCAGTGACACTGGGTACACTGATATATCTGAGTCTTGTCTTAGACATTGAGACTGGGCCTTGCCATGTAGTCCTCAGTCCTGAGGCAGGTGTGTGTTAACCACACCCACTGAACAGTCAGAATCCTGTTGAGGGCTTGGCTGTTGAATTGCTACATGTCTAGGCTCATCTAGGCACACTAATCTCTCCATGTGAGAGGAAGTGGGGTTATAATTCTCTGATGACTGAGTTTACAGACATGGGTATATTTTTACTAAAATAGTGATAACCTAATGTTCTTACAAAGTGAGAGTTACAGCTATGTAGTGACACGATTTCCCCTTTCTAGGTGAAGTTGCTAATAAGTGCTTACAGAGTACAGCTGCACTGACCAAAGGATTGAGACCAGACCTGTTTTCAGATGGACTCCTAAGTATCCTCTTTGAAGCAGTTTGGGATTCTGGCACACTTAAAATGTTCAAATGTTCATCTATAGAACTTGGAGTTTAAGCCTGTCACCTGTTAGTCTGTAAGGTAGAACAGAGGCTCTACCTTCATATTCTATGTGTAAGTATTTGTGCAACAGTTCAAAATGTCAGTGTTGTATCCAGACTGCATATTTTATTTCCACAATGTGGAATGGTACATATGAGGACTATTTAAGAAAATTAAAGGCTTTTGAACTTGAAATTTTCTACTAGCACTTGTGAATTTGTGTTTTAAATGTGGGAAAGGGAGGCTGGAGAGATGACTCAGGGGTTAAGAGCATGGGCTGTTAGAGGACCCAGGTTTGGTTCTTAGCATGCAAATGGTGACTAGTAACCATCTATAACTCCAGTCCCAGGGGATCTGACAGCCTCTTCTGTCCTCTGCAGGCGCTGCACGACACCGGTCCACTTACCTACATGCAGGCAATACATGTACACACATAAAACAAAGATAATAATAATAAAGATTCAAACTGGGCATGGTAGTTCCTGCCTGTAATCCTTGTACTTGGAGGCTAAAGACTGCTGTGAATTTGAGGACAAAAACAAAAAAAACTCATGGGAAAACATGATGAATACTTAATGAATACTTATGTCATTGCATGACACGTGTGTACTTACCTACATGCAGGCAATATACACATACATGTAAAAAATAAAAAATATTTTGAAAAAAATGTAATAATAATCTAGGATTAGCAAAAATTTAAGCCAGGACATTGAGTAGGTCTAAAAGTCAAATTATTTTTAATTGTAAAAATTATAATTTTAATGAAAATGTCAATGTATACTGAAATTGTACATACATTTCAGAAAACCTCCTTTCCTGCCAAAACTGTCTTTTTCTACAGTTTTCTCAAGGTACAATAATGTCTGTTTTTCTTTCTATCTCTTAAATCCCAGGAGTTCACAGTGACTTTTTTTTTTGATTGTTGAAATTAACCTTTATCAACTAAACTGAATTGAGTATTGGACGTTCATAGCTTTACAATTCTTAAACTTTTGTTAGCTCAGAATCATGCCTTAACAGGGAAATGTTAGGTATTTGTCAAGAAGGCTGGCTTAAGAAACAGACATAGTTTCTTTAGAATTTAAGGCTGGGGATTGTGGAAGCTGAGGAAAGTCAGTGAGCATGAAACTCTTTAGGTCAGACTGCTATTTGAGGAAGTGAGCAAGGCATTTGAAAGATGAAAATTTGAGGCTATCACAGATTTTTCTAGATTTGTAAATTTTGCAAACAGCTGCACTAGGAAAGTAATGCAGACCCACACAATTTCATGCAGGTTTGTTTTTTTTGTTTTTTTGTTTTTTTTTTTTTTGCCATAACCTGTAGCTTCTTGGTATCTGAGCCAAAAGCCTACTTCTATTTGTGGGCAATAAAAATAAAATATTTTAAGAATGAAGAGGACTTGAGTCAACTGATCTCTTGCTGATGGCCCTGCTGAGGCCAGAATCCTGTTTAAACATTTAAATTCAGCTTTAAATACATGCGCAATGATTCCTATGGAAAATAAAGCAACATCTTTGAGGGCTTATTGATCTGCTCATATCCACAGATTAAAGCATAGCGGTGTCCATGCCTCGTTTGAACGTGCAGACAGTATGCAGGTGTACCTAGAACTAAACAGATCACCACAAACTGGATGAACTGCATTTTGGCCATATTGCACTAAGCAACTGTCAGGACTTTCAACTTTTAAAAATCTGTTTTGTCTGCATGTATTTATGTGCGCCTGTGTCATGTAATACATGCAGAGGCAAGAAGAAAACACCAAATCCTCTGGAAATGGAGTTATGGATGGTGCTGGGAACCAAAACCAGGTCCTCTGCAAGAGTAGCTAGTTTCCTTAATCTTGGAATCATCTCTCCAGACCCATAATCTTTCAATTTCTAAAGATCTGTCTTTGGTTTTTATTTGTGTATGTGCAAATATGTTTGGCAACGAGTGTGTGCAGATGCACAAAGGCAAGAGGTCAGCCTCAGGTGACTTTCCTCAGGAGTCATCTACCATGTTCGAGTCTGTTACTGGGACCCTAGAGGCTCTCCAATTCCATAGGCTGGATGGCCAGCAAGCTCCAGGGATCCTCATGTGCCCACCTTTCCAACATTACACATCTTTTTAGGTGGACACTGGGGCTTGAACTCAGGTCCTCAATGCTTATGTGGCAAGCACTTTACCAGGAGAGCCAACTCCCTAACTAAGCTGGCCCTAAACTCCCAAGTGCTGGGATTACATGTGTGTCACCATGCCTGGCTTCCATCTTCACTCTTGAATTGGAAGAATGATTTAATACACCGATCAGGTTCTTCATCATTTGAGTTCAAGTAGTGCTTTTTGGGTTCTTTACATGGTGTTTTTAAGACATGTCTTTCAGAAAGCTGGCAAGCTTTAGCTTCCAGAACAGAGGGCCAATGGGGCATTTAAGTGATTTAGCATGTAACTGGTGGGGGGAGAAGAACGGGTAGGCAAGATGGTTCAGCAAAGAGTGTCAGTAGTAGGTTCTCTAGGGTTTATGTATTGGTGCCAAATCTTTAAAAGTAAATTCAGATAAAGGCCCACAGATGGATTTCCACACTGCTTGAGGTACTGTTAATGTTTCTCATAGGCAAAAGTGACTTAGGAGAGAGAAGGCTCAGTGGTTAAGAGCACTGGCTGCTCTTGCATAGGACTGGGGTTCGATTCCCAGCACCTACATGGCAGCTAACAACTGCTTGTAACTCCAGTTCCAGGGGAAATCCAAAGCTGCCTTCTGATCTCCATGGGGATTGCACAATATGGGTATATTTACATACATGCACGCAATAGAGTAATATTAAGAAAAAAATTAAAAATATAAAAATGTGATTTAAAATCAGGGAATTATGTGTTTCTTGGCACCCTTAGCATCCACAGAAAATCTAAGTCAGGTCAATTTGGAAGAAATAACTCTATATATTTCTCCCTTTGCTTATTGCCTTTGGCTTGCTTGAGTAAAATCTTAAAATTCCTTCCTCCCTTTACATTAAACTCAGGATCTCACACAAGCTAAGTGATTGCTGTACCACTGAGATAAATCCCAAGTTAACTGAAATTTCCTGTACCAAAATGTCAGGATGGGAAGGTGGGAATCCTCCAGTTCTGTCACAGTTAAAAGGGCAGATTGTTATTTTGAGTTTGTAAGCTCCTAACATAATACTTTATGCCATTAATCTCACACCCCACACCAAGTAGGCAACGTCTATCTGCCCCCCCCCAAAAAAAGCCTCATTAAAAATGGGAATTTAACCTGGGTGTGGTGGTGCATGCCTTTAATCCCAGCACTGAGGAGGCAGAGGCAGGCAGATCTCTATGAGTTCAAGGATATAGTGAATTCCAGCACAGCTGGGGCTATAGGGAGACCCTGTCTCAAAAAGACCAAAAGAAAAAGGAAAAAAAAAAAAACCACAAAAAAACGGGAACCTGGGGCTGGAGAGCTGGCTTAGCGGCTAAGAGCGGAGACTGGATCGAATTCCAGCAACCACATGCTAATAACCATCTGTACTCCAGTTCCACATACCTACCATATGCAAGGCAGGGTTCCAACCCAACACCACACAAAATTTTTAAGGATGAAACTACCATAGAAATAATTCTCCTTTTCACTGTTACCCACCCCTTCTTTTTCTTTTTTCTTATTCTGAGACAAGGTTTTGCCATATATTATAGTCTGGCCTTGAACTCAGCAGTAACTCCCTCAGCCACCTAAGTGCTGCCAAAAGAAGAGCAGAGAGGATACCACCACAACCAAAGGAATGGCCATTACCTAACTAATAAAAGCAGGTTTTACTATAGTGCTTATTACATTTATTGTATTTATTGTATTAAAAACATATTTTGCATTTGAGTAATTTAACTTAGTTTACATATCTTCCTAGAATGAATCTTATTTTTTCCATTGATTTTCTAAGAAAAATCTATATAACAAAGCAGTTAGAGTAAATCATGACATATATTTAAGCTTCTAAAAATCTACGTGCTGTTCCTCTTTTGAGGTCACAGAATGTCACTTAATCTCTGGCACACACAGCCAACGTACATTAGAGATTTATACCTTTAGACTGTGCTACAAAAGGAGGTACCTACATATATAGCAATTTTAAAGTTTAATCACAACAGAATGTTCACAGAATGCATAAATTATAAGCATATTTCAAAGAATTCTAATTCTTTTTTAGTTTTATTATGTTTTATGTGTATGAGTGTTTTGCCTGCATATAAGTGTATCAGGATCCCCTGGAACTGGAATTATGGATGGTTGTTAGCTGAAATGTGGGTGCTGGGAACTAAACTTGGGTCCCTCTGCAAAAGCAGAGAGTATTCTTAACTACTGAGCCATCTGTTCAGCCTCCAGTTCTAATTTTTTTTTTTTTTTTTTTTTATTGGTGGTCTTTTTCAGACAGCCTCTCCCTGTAGCTCCAGCTGGCCTGGAACTCACTATGTAGACCAGACTAGCCTTGAACTCAGCGTTCCTCCTGCCTCTGCCTCCTGAGTGCTGGGACTAAAAACATACACCACCATACCTGGCCCAGTTCTAAATTTTTTACGAATGGCCTAGTACAAGGTTCACTAGCACAAACACCATCACCCAAAGGGCTTTAAAATGCAATCATGAGCCCTACTACAGTGTGGTCTGTTCAGTACATCAGGGTTGAGCCTGGGAATTGTGCATGCTTAACAGACCCCCAGATGACAACACTGGTCTCTGGGCCAGGAGTGAGAACTGAATCCCATGGTAGCCTTTGAAGAACTGAATAAGAGTATGCCAGCAGTTGACAGGTGAGTCAGATACCTTAAAACAGGTATGGACAACACCATGCTGCTCAATCCACTGCATCACAGGTCTTCCGAGATCTTTTAAAATCGATTCTGATCCAGTATGTCCTTGTGTGTCCTGCTTACAGATGATTGTGCTTCCCAGGTCTTAGGCAACATTATGACTGCAGGTCCTCAGCACCATGCTTGAAACAGCAAGGACAGGGATGGAATGATTGTCATCACTGCAAGGGTGCCTAGGACAGAAATAGCATTTTCTGAATCTGTAAGAATAACAGTATACCTATCAGAAATTTGCCACGACATTAATGTAAATGGTTCTATAAAATTTTAGATTGTTGGCATAACAAAAGAATAGAAAATTTGTGACCCCTTTCCAAAAGAAAGCAGAGGGAGAAATGGAGCCAGTGCTGATAGCACAGATCTAATTTGACATCATAAGACTATTTTCTGTTGTTATTTTGTCTTTTTGAGGCAAAGACTCCTTGTAGCCCCAACTGGCCTGGAATTCATTATGTAGACTAGGCTGGCCTTGATCTGACAAAATCGCCTGCCTGCGGACCAAGCCTGGTTTCATTATACACTATTTGTAAGGTTACACCATCCAAAGGAATATAAGGCTAAAATTTATAACTGGGGTGAACTAAAAAAAAAAAAGAAAAGAAAACACAAACTAAAGGAGCCCAGGGAAATGGAGAATCACAGCTAAATCTTCTAGGGTCCACCTGAATGTGGATGTCTTCAGACAAAATCTTTTCCAAAATACTTCCCACCGCAGAAAATTTTCTCCCTTATCCGAACTCTCTCTTCAAAGAGAAATGCATTCCGGTGGCCCTGTGGATCTATGCACCAAAATTGAGAATGTAAATTATTTTGAGGTGGCAATTCAGAAGATGCTAGAAGGGGTGGGCATAGGTCAAGACTAAAGCGAAAAGTGAAAGCCTTGCAGGCAGCCATTGCTAAGTTCTCAGAATGTGGGAGTGCTGCGGCCAAGCCTGCAAGGACGTGTGTAATGGATCACAAAGCTTGGTGTACAGTGAGATGAAGCAGTTTGTGGGGAGCTCAGGTCAAAGTACTGGACCTGAGAGCCTGCTGTGCTGAGCTTTATCATCTCAGCAGCAACTTAAGAGAATCCTCACCCCAGAATGTGATGAAAATTCATCTACATACTGATCTAAACTCAAAGGGGGAGGAAAAAAAAAAAGACTTTATATGAGAAAAAAAAAAAGAAAACCTTTTCCCAATGTTTCTAAGACCTTTTTACTATGTCATTTCTCTTACTCCAGTTTACCTGGCACAATACACAGATTACTACCAGAGAGGATGGAGGAAAGCAATTTATAGGGAAAAAAAAAAAAAAAAAGCACTTCCATCCTTCTGAAAGACAGGACAGTGATACCAGTATTGCCACATGGAGACAGGTGGTACTGCAGAATTTTGACATCAACTCCAAAATGTCTTCCAGCATTCCACCTTTCTAAAAACACCTCTCAGCACTCCAGGTGTATCTCATTGGTAAAGCATTTGCCTATCATACAAAGCCCTAAGACCACAAAACACAAACCAAAAGATAAAAAAAAACAAAAAGTAAATAAATCTGGTGCACTGGCGCACACATGTTATTCCAGCAGACTGGAGGCACAAGGTCAGCCTCAACTACACAAAGATTTGATCTCACATCAACTACATGAAACCAACACTGGGACTATTATTGATGTCAACTGTTAGCATAATCTGAATTTCAACACAAAACCAAAGAGAGTGCTCTTCTGAAACAGTAGAGATGCCAACTGACCTGAAAAAGAGCAGCCAGCATTCCTGCTTTGTAAACTCTTCTGCATGGCACCAGAACCCCAATTCTCAGCAGCTTCATCCATGTTGTCTTTTATCACCCTAGGAAAAGAATAAAATCACTATTAGCCCTTTAAAATTCAGAAATTTTAATAAAAGTTAATAGAACAGTAAGATACCATTCTGTGCTGCATGGCTTAATTTTATTATGAAATAATTAGTTGTATTCAGAATGTCTCTGGTACAAAGAATCCCCATTTCCTCAAAGAATGTTGACTGAATTAAAATTCAGTTTTTTCTACTGTGGTATTGAACACTATAAACCTAAATACTGAAAGTTTCAAATATGCTAGTGATTTAAATTTGTTTTATTTAAATTTGTTACGTATGTGTGCAAGCCTGCACATTCAGTCACGATCAGAGCATAACCTGTGTGAGCTGGTTCTCTCCTACCAGAATATGCATTCTAGGGATCCAACTCCAGTTGTCAGGCTTGGCAGCAAGCACCATTATCCAGAGTCATCCTGCCAGTCTCATTGGAAAATATCTTAAGTGCTTTATGTTTTGTTTTGACACTGGGTCTCCCTATAGCCCATGTTGGCCTGGAAAATGCTATGTAGACCAGACTGGCCTCAATCTCACAGAGATCCATCTATCTCTGCCTCAGTGCTGGAACTAAAGATCTGCACAATCACATCTGGTTTAAGAGTTTTAAAGTAAAATCTTTGTCATAGGTCTTCTTTCATGGATTATTGGCTGGGTCTCGGTTGCATAGGGTAGCCTTGAACTCTGTCCAAGGCTTGCCTTGAAATTGGGATCCTCAACCTCCCAAAGTAAGTGGGATTATTGGACTGTGTCACTCTTTTGGGGAGGGGTTGGGAGTGAGAAACAGAGCCTGGGGGAAGGGCAGACCTAGAGAGATGGTTGCCCTTTGCAGGAAACCTGGGTTTGGTTCCCAGCATCCATATGGTGGCTTACAACTGTTAACTCCAGTTCCAGGGGTTCTAACACCCGCTTCTGGGCTCCAAGGGCATTGTGTGTATATACATGCACGAAAAACACTCATACATATGAAAATAAACAGTGCCTCACTATGCTTCTGGGATAAAGGGATCCTCCCGCTTCAGCTGGGTAGATGAGACTAGAGCCATATTTCACCACACCTGATTACAATTTAATTTTAAAAACTGTAAGGTCTTAGAAAAGAACTTAATTTCTGATTCCAAAGAATCATAGCTATCTTCCTAACAATGGTACTGGCAAATAAAAAAAATCAACTAATATTGCATTAAAATAATAGTTGTCATGGGCGAGTTCAGTGGTAGACGGCTTATATAAAGGCCTAGGTTTGAGTCAGCATGGTGGTGCACGCCTTTATTCACAGCACTGGGGAGGCAGAGGCAGGTGAATTTCTCTGAGGCCAGTCTGGTCTACAGGAAGACCTTATGTAAAAAAAGAAACCTAAGTTTGATCACCATCACTCCAAACAAAATAGTTGTCCATTAACTAAAGTGTTAAGGCATGACTGACTGTAACAAGACCACACAACTGGACAAAAATATTTCTTCAAGTTTAGAAATAAAAACATGGACTGGGCATGGACAGCACTTGGGAGACAGAGCAGGCAGATGTCTGAGTTTGAGACCAGCCTGGTCTACATAGCAAAACAAACAAAACATGTAAAGCTGGGATGGCTGTGAAGCAAGAGGATTGCTGTGAATCTGAAGCTAGCCTGAACTACACAGTGAGTTTGAGGTAAGCCTAAAACTCACTTAAGCAGCAAGACCCTATTTTTAGAGAAAACAAAAAACCCCGAAGGTCAATTAAGGATTGAGTATATACTGAGTATATGATAATGTTAAACTGTACCCTTTCGTGGGGGGAAAGGCATCTAACTACACAAAATGATTAAGCAAGTACATTTTTCATATACCAAACATAGTACCAAATACACTCCTATGATTTGAAGAATATTAAAGATATCCTACTTCTAAGACCTCAGCCACTCGACCAATACATCATTTATTTGCCCAGTCTTTGAGAGTGGCAGGAAAGGATACTGTTTTTCCACTGAGTATGCTATCATCTACGTATTACATACAACCTACATTGCATAATATACTAAATGTACAAATTTTGTAAATTCTAAAGGTGCATGTAAATTACATTGCACAGTCCAACATCATGGAGGCTGAGATATGCACATTACATGTGTATTGTAAAAATACAAGAGAATTTAAAGATACACATTGAAAACACTGCTATAAATTGATCACAGCCAATTATGATCCTTTGCCTTTAAAAAAATACTGCTTGCCTGTATGTAAGTGTACCCATGTTGCGCATTGCCTGTGGAGTTCAGAAAAGGGTGTTGGATTTCCCTGGAACTGGAGTTATGGATGCTAGCCATGTGGGTACTGGGAATCAAACCCTGGTCCTTTGCAAGAGCAGCTAGTGCTCTTAACCACTGAGCCATTTCTCTAGCCCTGACCCTGTGCCATTGTGGCAAGAATACAGACCACATACACGGTAAACTTTTCCAGGGAGAAATTTCAGATATTATCCTCTTTGCTTTTGGAGCTCACAAGATAACATTTGCTAGTTATCAGTTATGTAAGATTTGGAAACATAAAATCTAGTCATTTACAAATTGATTTTATCAAATATATTTTTGTTTTCTAAAACAGAAACATGTATCCCAGGTTGGGTTCAAACTTTAACTATGTAAATGATCTTGAAATCCTGATCCTTCTGCCACCACTTCCCAATTGCTGGGATAATTTTAGGCACCCTGGTCAATGGTGAAACAGATCTTGAAAATCTTAACTGATTTATTTGTAGGCAACTGCATAAGGGAAACCAGAAGGAGTTAAGGACCCTGCTAAAATGATCTTTATTTCTATGTGGGGTTTTTTTTTTTTTTTGCCTTTTTGAGACAGGTTCTTGTAACACTAGCTGGCCTCAACTCACCATGTAGACCAGGCTGGCCTTGAACCCACAGGGAGGCAGAGGGCCTCTGCCACCCAGGGGCTAGGATTAAAGACGTGTGTCACCATGCCCAGCTTTACTTTTTGTTTTTGAGACAAGGCTATACATACAGCTCCATGTGGTCTGGAACTCTTATGTACACCAGGCTAGCCATGAACTCCGGGTAACTGCCCTGCCCCAGTCACCCAAATGTTAATACTAATGTGTAACATACCTAGCTTTTTTCTCTTGGTAGTAGGGGTTGATCCCAGGGACCCTGAGGTTTCCAACTCAGCACGTTGTAGTCTAACATTTTGGTTTTGAGATAAGGTGTAAGTTGTAAAAGTTAGGCTTGAACTGGTACTGTGACCCTGTCCGGCATTGTTGAACTTGTGGTCTTCCTGCCTCAGCTTGTAGAGAAGCTAAGATGTACAGCTGTACCATCATGTCCTGTTCTATGAAGGCATTTCAAAAACAGGCTACCCCTGTGTGGCTCACCTAAGATCTTTTTAAAAATTATACAAAATAGAATGTGTATGAGTGTATTGCCTGCACGTATGCAAGCGCAGTACCTGTGCAATGTCCAGAGACCAGAAGATGGTAGCAGAGCCCCTGTAACTGGAGTTAGATGGTTTTTAGCCACACTAGGATGTTGGAAATCAAACCTGGGTCCTCTGCAAGAGCAGCCAGTGCTCTACCACTGAGCTGTCTTTCCAGCGCCACACACTTTAAAAAATATATTTTATTTACTGCTTTTGTGTGTGAGTGTACTGCCAGCATTTTATATAAGTGCACCTGTATCATTTAATGCCAACAGAAGTTAGAAGGCAGCATCAGATCCCCCAGAACAGTTGTTAGCTGCCACGTGGGTGCTAGGAGTTGAACCCAAGTCCTCTACAAGAGCAGTCAGTGCTCTTAACCACTGACCCATCTCTCCAGCCCCCCACACATAAAATTTCTTAAGCACCACAAGGTTGAAAGATAGTTAAGGAAACTCCTGGACCACAAGCAACTATTTTTTTGTTTTATTGTTTTCCCCTATAGCCTCAGAAGGACTAGAACTATGTAGACCAGGCTTGCCTCAATCTCACAGAAATCTATGTTCCTCTGTTCGCTGAATCTGGAATTAAAGGCATGAGCCACCAATATTTTAATCTGTTTCCTTTTAGGTTTTTTGTTTTGTTTTGTGGTCTTTTTGAGACAAGGTCTCCCAGCTGGCCTGGCACTGTGCAGACTGGCCTCAAACTCACAGAGATCAGCCTGCCTCTGCTTTCCAAGTGCTGGGATAAAAGGCATGGACCACCACATCCAGCTCCTTTTGCTTTTTAAGACAGAGTCCCCCATGTAAGCCAGGCTGGCCTGCATCTTTGTGTGTGTATGAGTGTATTGCCTGCATGTAGGTGAGTGCACCCATGGAGGACAGAAGAGGCTGTCAGATCCCCGGGAACTGGAGTTATCCACAGATGTTAGCTGCTGGCTTGCATCTTAAGATCCTCTTATCCATGCCTCCCAGGTGCTGGGATTGCAAGTAGGCACAACCATACCTGGCACAATAAAGTCATATTTAACACAAGATTACAATGAACTTAAAAAGCTCTATCCTTTCCTCACAAGAACTCAGTGACTTATTTATCAATCATGTTCATGAAAAGGCACTAAAGGGGTTGGAGAGATTAGCTGATGGTTAAAAGAATTTGCTGCTCTTACACAGCCCCTGAGTTCAGTTTCCAGCACCCACAATTGGGTGACTCATGACCCTCTGAAATTCCCAGTTCTAAGGGATCCAGCATCCTCTTCTGACTACTGCAGGCACCTGGACAATGTCCACACACACATTAGGTCCACATCTATTTAAAAAAAATGTTTTTTTAATTTTAAAAGGCACTAGAAATATTAAATGACACTCAGATTTTTTTCACCGTCTACTTACTGCCACTTTAAAATAACACCAAGATAATAGGGCAATCAAGAATGAGGAAAAACATCTTGCAGGTGTTACTATGTAGTCATATACATACTTCCAGAATGTAGCATTGTAGAAAATAGATATTAAACAGGTCTAATCTGCAGTTATGTTATTTAGGTGTAATAATGAAACATGCTAAACAGAACGTGGTGAGACAGGGTAATCCTTCCAGCCAGGACTCTCAGCTGGTACCTTACCCAGCATGTCTTCTCTGGGGTACACAACGTAAGTACAAAGAGATCTAATAACTGTATTTCTGTGAATATATTTTAATATGGCTTAAACAGGTAGCTCCTGTCTGTAAATCCTGCAAGGATTTTATATGAAATTTGAAACTATGAACCCTTGATTTATTCAACTCCTGAAATATTGGCCACTTTGATGTGAGTTGGGGGAAATCAAGACTAGAAGCCCTATTTAAGAGGGAAGAAGCTGCACGTGGGGAAAGGAATTGTAATTACTGCCAGAGCTACAGTGTGATTCAAGGCCAGTCATCCTATTTGTTAGGAAGTACTAGAATTTTTAGACTATATAACCATATTAATAGAGAACACAAATACAAAGCATAAGAAAACTCAAGAACTGGAGAGATGGCTCAGCAGTTAAGAACACTGACTATTCTTGCAGAGGACCCAGGTTTGATCTCCAGCACCCACATGGTGGCTAACAACTGTCCGTAACTCCACTTCCAGGGGAATCCAACACTCTCTTCTGACCTCTGTGAGCACTGCACAACATAGGTGCACTTACATACATGCAGGCACTACACTCATACACATAAAATATTTTTTCAAAGCATAAGAAAACTCTAATCTGTATAGTCTTAATCCTCACATTTCAAAATTTTCTGCTTCTCACTGGTGCAATTGCTGTCACTGCCCTCCCAGGAGCAAACCTCCCTTACCAAGCGTCAATCTTAGGATCCACTATGCTCTTACCTGCTTTCAGGCACTGTCAGTGCTATTTAACATCAAGCCCAAACTCTGGGGTACTAGTAAATCATACTGATTCTTCTAATGACCTCAGTCTGACCTTGGACAAAGTGCCTGTTCACTAACCCAACAAAATTGTCAAAAGTACTTAGAGGTCTCCACTCCAGGCAACCAGGAGGTCATCGCACCTCAGAAGGCCAAGAACAGTATGAGATTAGAAATGGAAAATAATCACAACCTAACACAGAAGAGTGAGATAAGCAGTGAACAGGTTCCACAGTAGGTAGGGACTGGGATGGAAGGCAGGAGATGGTGTATGGTCCTGCTGAGACAGCAGAGGCTGAAATAAACCATACTGCAGCAACTTCAAAATGTTTTTTTCTTGACTACTTTCATGAAGTGACTAAAAGGATAATCTCTAGGGTGCTAGCTTTTCTTTGTAATGTCTCAAATGCAGGCAAAGTCGGCCTCAAATTCATGATCATATTGTCTGCTGGAGTCCTCTGAATGCAATACCCATTCATCTCTCTCCTTCTGTGTACCCACTGGAGATTGGTACAGATCAGTCACCACCTCACAGGTCTGAATTGGCTACTTGCTTTTCATTCTGACTTTCCCCCTTCCAATTCTTCAGTAGCTAAATTAAAAGGCAGAACATATCACTACCTTCCCCATGCCTCTCGAGTGACAGATTTGGGGAAAATCAGGATCTTACTCTGTGTCTGAAGCACACATACAACCCAGCAGACAAGTATTTAGGAAAAATTGTGTAAAAAGGTTTTTGTGAAGTGAATGACCAAGAGCTTGGAAAATGCCTTTAAAAGCATTTCCTCTTCCTTACTCTAAAGAATAAAACCTTACCAAGGAACCAGTTTACCTGCAAAACCTCCAATTTTGTTCAAGTATCAGCTAAATGTCTCCTGAGGGGCCTGTGAACTGCAATGGACACACCGGTTTCTTCACTCACAGCAATACACATCAGCTCCATCACCAGTGCACAGAACCAATTCCATTATGAAGAATGTGCTATCACTTGCTCTGTCCATAACACCATGGTGGGGAATCAAGCCTAACACCTTGGTGATGCTATGCAAGTATTAAACGACTATGCTATACTTCTAGCTCCAATATTTTAAGTCTGTAGCTTCTAAAATTCTCACTGACTTTAACACTAGACTTCAAGGCCCCTGATGCTCGATCATATCTTTATTCCTATAGTTCTTGTCAATATCTTTACTAATTTTATATACACTTGTTGAAATTCCAGGGAGTAAGTTAAATTCTCATCATCCAGTTAGGACAGGCATCATCTAAAGAACTTACAAATGCAACGAACAAGCCAATACACTAATTCTATTCTATAAACATGTTTTCACAACACAGGTCCCCACACAGAGAGGAAAAAGGGACATAAACTAGGCACAAGCCAAGACAGTTCTGGTGTATGTAGAGAGGAGCAGCCAGCCATAGGGTAAAAGGAAATTTAGCTAAAATTACTGCAGGGAAATATGCAAATGTATGTTTGCATTTGAGCATGTAATATACTGAAAAGATGTATTTCCAAAAGGATACACAGGAAATCAGATCTGGCCACCCCTGGATAGAAAAGTTGGGAGGCAAGTAGACAGCATAGGAATTTGCTTATGTACCACTCTATGCTTACAACCACATATTTTGAAATTTCAAAACTGTATTTGACAGCTGGTTTACTGGCAAAACGGTATTTCTTGACTTCAAAGATAACTACAATGGGAGGGGGGCTAGCGAAATGGCTCAGCAATTATGAGCACTGGCTGACCTTACAGAAGACACAGGTTCAAATCCAAGTACCCACATGACAACTCACAACCATCCATAACTCCATTTCCAGGGAATTCAACGTCCTCTTCTATCCTACACAGGCACTGCATGACATGGGTGCACCTACCTACATGCAGGCAATACACTCATACACTTAAAAAAAAAAAAAATAAATAAATAAATAAATAAATAAATAAATAAAGGGAAGTTTGTGGTGTACTTTCTAAATTTGAAAACTCAAGGGTTGTTAGTCCATCTCTGGCTTCCAATTTCTTCATGCAGCAAGTGACTAAACGCAAACAAAACCATGTGTATCAAATGCTCTGTGCCATAGCATGCTTCTTTAAACAGACGCAGTTGTGGCCTTCTACAAGCAGTGAAGCTTTCCATGTATTCCAACATTGAAATTCAACCTGGTACCACAGGGACACCCTAAACAGCTCCATTTCTACAGATATAGAGAGCATGTGAGCCTTGTAAATGAACTGCATAAACTTCACTGGTAAATGACTTGTCATGTTTTTACTATCAGTTGCTACTTTTACTGATGTCAATTAACAGAGATTCTCCAAGATCCTTTCCCAAAGCATGGGATTTTAAATGATAATATACGGAATATTTGTCACAAGATCCTTCCATCCTGACTTTGATTCACCTATTCTTAATAAAAAATTACAACTTTAAAAGCCATGTTTAATTGGCACGTTTTGTGTTGCTTGGAATCCCAAGTGGGTCTGTGAGCACACTCCCACACTCTACCATCCAGCTACATTCAATGCCCCAATCAGTAGGTCTTCGTTTCTGTACTCTCTAAAACTACTGCATGTACTTTATCTGATCCCTGCCTGTAGTCAGAGGTGCTCAAATGAAACCTCCCCCAAACTGCTAATTACCTGAAAAACAAATCCGACTACTGCCATGTTTTCCTTAAAACTTTCTTTTGGATTTATTGTGCTAGTGTGCATAGCATGGTGTTTGTGGAATTTAGAGAGGCTGAAGGAGTTTGTTCTCTCCTCCTACCATGTGTGTGGACCCCAGGGATGAAAAGTGAGGTCTTCAGGCTTGGCAGCAAGCACCTTTACTTAATGGGTCTCACCAGTCCCACCAACTTCTACCTTTTAAAAGACTAGGCTGCCTTTGAAGTCTTGCCTTAGCCCCCCAAGTAGATGGGAACATAGGCACAAGCCACTGTGCATGAACATCAGTCTTTCGAAGTCTCTTTATGGCTCTTCCTAATGATAGAACTGTATCTGACTAGTTTTCCATGCTTACTACGGGTTCCCACCAGCTGTGTGCACATTTACTAGTTCCCAACCTTGTCTAGTAGCAGACATTATCAGACCATATCCACTACCCAAAACAGATATAATTTACTGGAAAATTGTATTTGTACCGGTCCAAATCCCTGGACAACAGGACTCCCAACTCCTATTTTGCATTAACAATACACATCTTTGAGTTTTCCTTCCTTCAGCCTGCCTTTCAATTCATGTGAATGCAAAACAAGTCTCAAAATATTAACATTACTTCCAATAATGCTTGACAACCTTTGATCTACCATAAGACCTTATCTGCATCTTTTTTTTCCCGTCTTTTTTTATAATCAGTCATTTCCTCTATCTTCTGTCACTAATCTGGAGTTGTGCGCAGAAAAGGTGTCCCTTCTAATACCCCACATTGGCTTCATTAATCCTAAAAGGAGTAAACACTAGTTTGATTGGTGCTTTTATTCCATTACCCATACCTACTACAGAGCTGGCCATTAACAAAAATGATGGTTATTTCTTTTGTAAAACACATTCTTGCCCAGGAATTCATAGTCCTCCTGCCTCAGCCATCTGAAGATTGGCATTAAAATGGCACCCAGCTTGTAGTGTCTTCTTACCTAAGCAAAAGCAATATACTATTCGCAAACAATCTAACAATTCATTCATAAACCCTATATATTTTTATAACATCTTTTATTGTATTAACCAAATACTGTGCTAGCTTCTTAGCTACAAAATACTCATATTAGCCTTTTACTACACATTAAGCTTCCCTTAACAAAATGGGTACGGAAGTGTTTCAGAACTTGCAAGTTGGTGGGTGAGGAGTCAGGAGTATTTGCAAATATACAATGAGGTTTCCTGGGGATAAAACACAAGCCTAAATATGAATTATATTCATATAGGCTTTTACATCCAGAGTGAACTAATTCTCAGTATTTTTATGTGCTTCAGTTTTGACTTTTAGCCCTCATACGGATATCTCTACTTATGGCATCCTGTCAGTGCTCAAGAGTTTCGGATTTGGAACTATTTGGTTTTCAGGATGACCTAGAAAATATTATTCACTTGCCTCCAAATGCTGCGGTAATAAGTGTATTTTGTCGTATCTACCTATAAATTACTTTTAACATGATAAAATTACCTTAAAAGAACCCAAACTCATTCTGTTACTCAGACTACTGTGTTTGTAAGCATGGTAGCCAAAGGAAAATTATTAAAGGATGAACAGGAATATTATCAAAACAGTTGAGTGGTCTAATGTAGTGAAAATTACTTCTAGCCTTAGTACTACAGTACTAAAGAAGGGAAGCCTGGGGTAAGGCTAGGAACCAGTGATAGGATAAGAAAAAAAAACATGGGAACTTAAGGAACTAGCAAAGATACTGGATGATATACAAAAATCCATGAAACACTTATGACTATTTCAAAGTGCTAATAGCCTTAAAATCCTATTCCCAGTTCACTCTGGCATATAAGGATACTTAACCATTTTATTAAATGTATTAGTACACTTATATTTCCTATATCAGCCATATAAAGTTTTAGCTAACTTGAGCCCATTTGTGTTGCAAAAGTACCACTGTAGTGTGGTTTTAACAGTTTTGTCAATAATGTAAACTCAAAGTTTCAAAATCCTTTCCAAATATTGTATTATATATTCATCTCCAAGTCTTATCATCTGAGGCCACAATGAGACGGAAAGAAGGAACTGCTATAGAACTCTCCAGACTTGGTGGCTTTCACATTCTAATTACAGCTTACTATAAATTCACGGTACACACTTAAAATGAAGGTACATGGCACTTTTTCCCAAATGAAAACAAAAACCAAAATAAGAAATGCATATCATTTAAAGATTAATTTGCTCTTCTTAGAAATACTTAAAACCATTGTAAAAGCAATTCAGAAAAGTAAACTATATGCTTTTTAGGTAAATTTTAGTATCTGCAATCCACCCAGGGAACAGTGAATGTACTAACCAGAGGTACTGTAGGTACAGGACATTTGCCCGACAGGCCCCAGGGTTTAATCCCCAACGCAACAAAAAGGATTATACTAACTCAAAGGTCACAATGAAGTGAGTGAGTATCTGAAAACACCAGGGCAATATGGTGGCCTTTATTTAAAGGTACTTGAATATTTCAATAATCAACACAAACACCAATTCAGAGATATGTCTTTTTAGGTTTAGTTGTTTTGGTCTTTTTGAGACAAGGTCTCCCTGTTGCCCCAGCTGGAATTCACGATCAGGATGGTCTCAATCTCACAGAGACTCACCTGCCTCTGCTTCCCAAGTGAGGTAAAGGCATGCATGCCCAGCCAGATAAATGTTTTGAAAGTAGTATCTAAGTATATATTATATGTTAACATACTTTTACACTATAATTTGTGGTTCTCCCCCCCCCCCCCCCGCCGCCCCATGCATGCTGGTCAAGAGCTCTACCACAGAATTACATTTCTCAATGATTGTTTTCAACTCAACCTTAGCCAGGAGTGATGGTGCACATGCCTCTGATCCTAGCATTCAAGAGGCAGAGGCAGGAGATCTGTTCTGACTTTCAGGCCAGTTGAGAACACCAGGAGAACCTGCCTCAAAAGGCCTTTAGAAAAAGAAAAGTGTGTAGATGTATACAAACAACTTATTTGTACAAACCTGCATGAGGACTAGGACCATCAGAACGATTTTGTCATTTTAACTACTAGAATCATCATCAGTGTAAAGAATTACCTACAGGATGTGAATATGGAAAACTTTCACTATTATTCCAGGAATTTCCTTACAAGTTCCTAGAACCCAACTTTTTTCCACTTATGTTGGTTTTAATCTTCTCTTCAACTCACACAAAAGCAAAAGGGAACAAGCTGATTGGCACTGTTTCACACTCAATAGAAAGGCCTTTTCCTGTAGGCAATTTAAGTAGTAGGCTTTCAGTCTTCATGCTTGGGGAATCCAATTCCAAACACCACAGTACTTTGTAGAGTTGATACACAGAACATACACTGCAATTTTAGTTTAAAATTTTTATTTCACTTGTTAAAATTTGTCTTCTCCGACACTGTCAACCTGGTAATTCATTTTCCAGTCTCAGAGCAAGATGTCTTGATGCTCATCCATTCAACCATTTTCTCCTCCCTTTCGCTTCAGTGTGCTTATTCTTTCATAACATTCTATTCAAAACTGGGGAAGTCATATTTTTGATTGGCTCTTCTTAGTCTGACACTCTAGTACAATGGTGTAGATGTTTAAGATCTTTTCGTCCTTCCATATTTCTCTGGCCACATATACTAGACTTCAACCTTAAATGGAAGAATAGATTCTATTTTCTTTACTGTTACAGGAACCAGTTGAGATAAACATGTTCAATAAATACTTATTGAATGAAAATACTATCTAAGACTCTCATTCACACACTTTTATTGGTACTGAATTATCTATTCCTTTCATTATATAGCGTAGCTCACACTGATCTTGAACTTAGGATACCTTGCTTTAGTGTTCTGAGAGATCAGATTACAGGTATGCATCAAGATTGTCTTAGAAAAAACTCACTTTAAAACTTTAAATCATTTCTTTCTCCTGAAATTTCTTTCATCAGTTAAAAAAATAAAGCCATCACTTAGATTCCTAGGATTTAGTTCTAGTAAACCCTTAAGACACCAAAATGCAGTGTTAATAAAATGGCACAGAATCTGCACAGAACCTACACCACATTCTCTTATGTATTTTAAATCATAAGTCAGTTATAATCCAATACAGTGCAACATAAACCAGGTATAATGGACTGCTTAGGGAAAAACAAGAAAAAACTTTTACATATTCAGTGTAATTGAGTTTTCAATCCAAGACTGATTGAATCCACCAAGTTGGAACTCATGGAGAGGGCAGACTGTACTTAATGCCAAGCACTGCACGAATATTGTGAAAACTGGTGACAAATAAGACACGGGCACAAAACATATACACTTACAAAATAAAACAAATACAAAGAAATGATAAAATACTCATAAAAGAAACTGCAAAGCTATCTGGGAGGCAGAGGAACCACCTGAAGGTTTAGTAAGCAAGATGGAGAGGTATATTGAATGGAGAAGATGAACTGAGAATAAATCATATCAAGTCCTTTAGCTTAAAACACAGGTTTCATTCCACATGGGGAGGGTTGCATCTGAAAAAGGAAAAGGATGGGTGTGACTACTTGAAAAGGACTGGGTGGAGACAAACTGCAAAAGGAATAGAATGGTTAGGAAGCTGTCATTGTCATAGAAAGGGTTTTTCATAGTTTTTAAAAATCTCAAAAACCTGGAGAGGTGGCTGAATGGTTAAGAGCTGTGGCTTCTTTTTAGAGGACCTGGTCTGGCTCCCAGCACCTATATGGCAGCGAACAACTACCCTCAACTCTAGTTCCAGGGGATCCGACGCGCCCACTTCTGGCCACTATGGGCATTGCACACATGTGGTACACTTAAATGTATGCAGGTGAAACACTCATACAGATTTAAAAAAATCCAAAATCCAAACAAACCACTGCTAACACCAAAACATTAACAATTCCACCGAATTAGTAGACTTTCCTTTTCGTAGCTACAGTCTCTCACCATGGCTCTTGAAAACTTACCTTTGGTGCCTTGACCCTTCATTCCAACTGGAACCTCTTAGAAAACTTTGCATCCTCCTTTCTTCTGGTAATATGCTAATCCATTAAATTCATATCTGAATTATTCACCCAGGAATCAAACATTCCTCAATGCCATTAAATGTCCCTTCAATTATTGAATGTGTACCCAAGGACATCAGTGGTTTCTGCTTTGTAGAGCACTGCTACTAACACAGTTACACTAAAGCTTAGCTGCCTAGATAAAACTTCACTTTTAACTAGCAATGTGTGCTAGGGACTGCACATACCAACACTTCAGCTCTTCCTCTCAGCTATTATCCAGAACCTAAACCAATGTTTTTTGGCAGGCTAGCCTTAACCCCTTAGGCTTCTATTATGTGCTCAGGTTCTCTCCTGTAATTAGCCCTTTTAATTAAGTCATCTTGTCACCTGATAACCCCCTGCACCTCTCTTCTCCAAAAAATACAATTTGTTCAAAAGTTATCATTAGCCTCCCCAGTTTTCACAAAGTGGGAATTCACTTCTAAGTTTTTCAAGCACTTTCCTTTTATTAGTATTCTGTGTGTGATATCTGTGGGCACTCATGCCATGGAGGTCAGAGGAAAACTTACCAGAGTCAGTTTTCTCCATCCAAAATTGTGGGCTCTTGGGCAAGCACCTTTACCCACTGAACCACCTTGCTGGCCCTCAAAGCTCTACCTATGTCCATTATTACTATACTGTATCTCTTTGCATATAACCAACTAAACTTTAAATAATAACAACAGGGACCTGAGTTTGTTCACTTTTATACTTGCCGGAATAAGTACCATGCCTGTCCTTGAATCAGTGTAATTCATTCAAACACTTTAAGAACTTCCTAGAAAGTGAGTAAACCACTGCATGATGGACAAGATTCCTACTTTGCTAGGGCTGTATTTTCTTCTCTCCCTCCCTTGCCTCTTTTGTGATATTTCCAGGTTGAACCCAGAATCTCAAACATGGTAGGCAAGTGCTTAACACTCTGAGCTACATGCCCAGTCATTTTTGGGTTGTTAGTTTTCTTGAGACAGGTTCTCATTTAACCCAGGATAGCCACAAACTCACTATGTAGGTGAAAATGATCCTGAAATTTGTGATCTGCCTGGCAACACCACACCTGGCTGGCCAGATACTGAGATGGGACAAAAATTAAGAAAAAATAAACTCTTTATACAAACGTTAGAGAGAAATTCTGTATGACAATTTTTTTCAGGAGCAATTTTCTAAAATTCTTAGAGATTATCAAGTAGATAAAGCACAAATAATAAAAGTGAAAGAGTACAGTGTAAAAGTGCACAACTTACTTCCAGAGAACTGGGTGCTCAAAGCTGCTCTATGGCAAAGATCAACTATTTTTCTGCAAGAAATAAAACTCATACCACCACATTATGATGAATATACGCCAACTGTTATTTTTGTATTGCAGGGGACCACACCTAGGGTCTTGTTCATACTAAACAAGCTCTCTACATGCTCCAGTCCTACTTTAACCCTACATTATTCATGTCAGTAAGTTACCGTCTATAATGGAATTCTGAGATTATAATTGATGATATAAATTTGACAGTTACTATGCTATACTATTAAAGATTAGTGTGAACCACATAATCAATTTTAAGTTTCCAAGTAAAATGAAAAAGGAAGAAAAAGCAACAGCTGAGATTAGCGCAGTATAGTTTTTTTTTTTTTTTTTTTATTAAGCCCAATATATTCTGACTGTCACTCCAACAAATAGTTGAAATAAGCTATTTTAACATTTTTCCTTCATATTAGCCTTGGTGAACTAATTCTGATGCTCAATTTGCTTCAGAAAAACTTACCTATAATTGAATATAAAACTTAAGTGCCAAAAGACTAAAATATCACAGTGTTCAAAGAATGCTTAATACTATCTATATATATATTCAAAGCTGATTGTTATTGAATACAAAAGTGAAGGTGCAAAGGTAGATTTGCACATAGTTGAAAGTGCATTTAGTGCTGTGCTCATAACAACATTTTAAGTATAAATTATTCAGTCCCTCAATCTCACTAGTCCCATCCCAAAGTACTCAGTAAGCACACTAGCCACTGGCTGATCAGCACAGCTCCACAAAGATTCACTTCATCCAGTTACCTCTTCACAACTCATTAAATCAGCATAGGAGTCTTCTTTCTTTTTAGAATGGAACTTCATAGGCTCCCTTACCTAAAACAGCAGCTGCCATTTCCTTATCCTTGTGATTATATGGTGAGCTCCTTCCATTATATTTGCTCTTATCTACAACACCCCAGCTAGTGCCCTTAGAGTAAAACACCAGGAAAAACACTAGCCACAAATATATCCAGCACACCTTGATTACAAGAAGCAATGTTACAAGATTTACCTAGGTGTTCAGACACTGTTAAATTATTTTGCATATACTTAGTGCTATATATTGGCTTATAAAACAAATGAATAGACACTTGTGACAGAGTCTTTCTACCATATTAGACCAGAAATTTGAAAAATAACTCAAAATTATGAGAATCATAGTTTTGATCAACCTATGAAATCCTTAAGCTTAGTTTATTTAGCTCTAATCCTCGTGGGACAACCAACACATAAATTAGACATATTTTATTAGAAGGCCAAAAATTAGGAATGTGAACAAATACAAAGTTCAAGACATCTCCTTTAAAAATTATTATTAGGGCAAAGGATGCCTCTGAGAGCACTTCCTTAGAAGTATGTCTTTTTAAAAATAGGCTGATTACTCTATATGTTACACTGCACGCGCACACATACACATACATACACACACACACACACACACACACACACACAAAGCACTGAACTTTTGTAGAGACTTAATTCATTTTATTTTTACAGGACTTAATCACTTTTTGTCTAAAAGAAATTTGTGATAGATAATTGAACAGAAATGTGTCAAGGAATAACTTTGTATTTAAAAAGGTTTTCTTCTCTTGTTTAGTATATATTTGAATACTTCACTTTGAAATAAGTTGGTTACTTAACCCATCTCTATGCAGGAGGCCTATACTGTAGTTCTGGGTTTCTAAGAGCAAGGAATTTAACTCTTGGACAGAAGATAGAGAAAGCACAATGTTAAAAGCTAAAAGCTCAGGACATTCTTGATCACATATAAATGAACTACTACACAGCCAAACCCTGTTTTAGTTTACTAAAAAATGCTTAATCAATGGACATTTCCTGGAGAAAAATCACAACACACTAAATTCTATGCTAAGAAGATCTCTGGGAAGCAAAGTGACTGAAGATCTGGATTTCTACTGGAAACAAAGTTTCTTCCACGGATATTCTTTGCATACACTGATCTAAGACACAACCAGTGTTGGAACAAACTGTTATCAACATGAGTTCTCAATATGAACCAATGTTTTAAATATACTACTAATTTCCAATGTACTTCTTTTTTTAGGCATGGTCACACTATGTAATCCTGGCTGGACCGGAACTCAGAGATCCACCTGCCTCTGACTCTGGGAAGAAAGGCAAACACTAGCATAAGATTTGTTGACATTCACAAATAAATGAAATTATTTTCTCCTTTACCCCTGGATGAGTGTCATTTTCTAACATGACTAATGAAAATGAAACAATGCAAATGAGATGTTTGACATACTCCTAAATGATTATCAAATTTTTATTTTCTATCTAGAAAAGTAAAAGAAAAGCTTACAAGAAAGAAAACGTTAACCCATCACTGAATCCACTAAAATGCTATCATTTCAGATATATTTACCAGGATGCAAGTAAGCAAAGACCAAAACAGTTTTCCAATGCTGCCCCCATCAGGCTTAGGGGCATCCAAACACAAAAACACAAAAACTAAATTGTTAGGTTGTTTCAACACTAATGCCAGGATAGATGACAATCACATAAGTAAAAATTTTAATGAAAATTTCAAAATGTACTTTATGTGTGTGTGCATGGAGACCACAGGCAACCTCAGGTGCTGTCCATCTTTCTACCCCTCTGAGACAGGTTTTTTACACATGGGCTTGGAGCTTGCTAGACTGGCTGCCAGAAAGCTCAGGGGACCCACTTGTCTCTGCCATCTCATTAAACACAGTTTTCTATTTCCCTTCTTCACTTGCAATAATTAGGTTTGTGAATAAAAGTTTTTAAAAAAAAGTATAACACAAATATAAAGCACGCAGCAGTACAATGTCTAATCTGAAATGACGGATTTTGCAAAGCTTGTTAACTGGCAACAGCTTGAAATGCTTAGGGATGGATTACACTGGCATTGGACAGACATCCTAAAGCCTCTATAATGTACTAGCATATTGTTACCACATAAAATGGGGCAAGGAAACAAACCCAGGGCCAGGCATCACTGACATACATTCACCAGCCCTATGCCTCTTTTTAGAATCGAACCTTTAACGTTTTTAGTTGTTTGCCTTTAACGGCTTCGCTATCTCTCCAGCCCTATACCTCTTTTTAGAAACAACGTTTAACAGATTATACAACTGGGATCCTCAATCCACCAATTCTAGCATCACCCAGGAACCTGTTGGAAATGTTTATCCTTTTTTCCTGCCTGAGGTGTAAAGAATAAGAAACTGAGGTTGAGAGCCCAGACATCTGTGTTAAAGGAGCCTTCCAGATGATATGAATGCTTTGTAAAGGTTTGAGAACTACTAATTTAGAAGGGATGGCCATAGCTCCTGTCCCTTGTGAATTTTTCCAGGGTTATATCTTAAGTTATAAAAAATTCTCCTGAAGACCAGGTGTGGTGGTGCATGCCTTTAATCCCAGCACTCGGGAGTCAGAGGAAGGCGGGTCTCTGTGAGTTCAAGGCCAGCCTGGTCCACACAGTGAGTTCCAGGACAGCTGGGGCTACAGGGAGACCCTGTCTCAAAAAGACCCCCCCCCAAAATTTCCTGAATACATAATGCACTAATAAATGAAGGTAGTGAAATGCTCAATGGCATGGCTGCCCATAAATCCTGTACAACTAAGGGAACAGGGCATGGTATGGTGGCACATGCCTTCAATCCTAGCACTTGAGATCCTAGCAGGATCTCTGTGAGATCAAGACTAGCCTGGGACAGTTTACATAGTGATTTCCAGGCCAGCTAGGGCTATGGGGAGAGAGGGAGGAAGGGGCAACAATAACAACAACAAATGACATCACTACATAAGACAATTGTATCAATGACCATTTTTCATTTTGCTAAACTGTCTGGCCCGACACTCACTCACTCTCTCTCTCTCTCTCTCTCTCTCTCTCTCTCTCTCTCTCTCTCTCTCTCTCTCTCTCTCTCTCTCTCTCTCTCTCTCTCTCTCTCTCTCTCTCTCTCTCTCTCTCTCTCTCTCTCGTGTGTGTGTGTGTGTGTGTGTATAAAACGGGCTAACCAATTCAAAGAAATAACAAATATAAAGTTAAACCTAGGAAAATCACTGCTATTGCCCTGAATACAAAAACATTTAAATCTAAGAAAACTATCATGTTTGATACAATAATAATGAAAATACTCAGAGAAAAGAGATAATTCTAGTAAAGATACACTAACATGTTTTATATAATTTTCAGATGAGATTATGTAACCTGCAAAACTAAATTACTTAGAGACATAAGAAAATAAAAATGTAGGTAATTCATAGTCCAAATACTGCACAGTTAATAGGCACAGACTTTGCACTGTTCTCGTAAAACCCAGACACATACAAAATCATATTCACATTCTACAAAAGTTTGAAGGACTGTTAAAAACAATGTCCTTTATCATGAAAGAAACTAGACCACAGAAGAGTGTATTTCAGATATCCTAGGGACAAAAACCAAAAAGGTTTTGGCACTAGTTCATTTATGCATGGTACAACATATACTCAATAGAGAAATTAAAAATACAATTTTTATCTTTCACAACAAAGAGCTAAAAACCCATAGGTATTATTTTCAATGTTAACATCTTCAACATCACCGCAAAAAGCACACAGCATTTAAGAAATATAAGATCCCCACACATTACTAGAGCTTTAAAATAGGACCCTACACGTATATAATAAACATCACTTTTCTGAGTAAATATCAAAATATGAGAAAAAGCAAACGGAAGACATCACCTGTTCGAACTAAGTATACCTCCACTTAATTATATCCAATTCTACTAATTTTAGGCCTAGTTTGGATTCCGAAGTGCCTCACATGGAATTTAGATAGTTATGACAGAACTGAATTGTTAAATACATAAACAAGCAGCTCTCTAGTTTTTGTTTCATTTGCTTTGAACCAGAAAGACAAACTGAAAAGGCACAATTGTGCCTTCGGACTCCTTTAAAACATCCAACCCAGTATCCCTTCCACACTTGCAAAGGGGACGGCAGCAGCAACAATGACATTTCACGCCTTGCAACAATATATCCAAGGGGATTTTATTTCAATGTGTGTATATTTGAAAACTAGCCACATTCAAATTTTCAGTATCTTCAATGTGGAAATAACAAGCTTCTGTTATTCAAAAAGAAAACACAGTATGAACAGGACACACAGGATTAATTCCACCATGTAAATAAACATGTAACAACAAAGAGGAACTTTTAGAGATACTTCTAATCTAAACATGCTTTTATAGTAAACACAAAAGGTCAAAACCTAAGATAACACAGTTCAGTAGGCGGCCTTAAATGACTTTAAGGTGTAAAACTAATGCTGCTATTTACTAATTGGGAAATAAAAATCAGAATGTTTTTGGTAATTAAAAAAAAGTACCTCCCAATTTTTGTAAACAAGATTAGCTTATAATTAAATAAACCTATACACAGATGCCATTTTAATTTGAGAGTCATAAATTGAGACTTTGTATGAAGTTGACCTAAAAATGTTGGTATTTTTAGGAGCTGTGTGAAAAAGTTTTTTTACATTTTCCAACCCCCCTCCCCTGCCAAAGCTCCTGCCATAAATATCTAACTGAAAAGTAAAAACATAGGAAAATAACCATCTCCAAATCTAGGAGATTATCAGTCAATGCTTTATTTTTCTCATTTTTATTTTTAAATTATTTTTGTTTATTTGTGTGAAGGTATATACATATATTATGTGTAGGTGCCCACAGCTGCTCTGTAGGAGCTGGACGGTTATGAGTCTCCTGCCATGAGAGCTGGGAATTGAACACAGTTCCTCTGCAACAGCAGTGCACACATCATCTCTGAAGCCCCTCAATGCTTTATTCTCAAAAGAATTCTTTTACTTTAATTTTGTGGTGCTAGAGAATGAACCTCAAGCTTTAGGTGTGCTGGGCTCTTAAGAGCTCTACTAATGATGAATATCATAGCCACAGATTTTTTTTTTTTTGATAGAAGGCTTGTTAAATAATCCCAGCTGCATAGTACTAGAAATGTAACCCACACTAGCTTCCAGCTTGCAGCAATTCTCCTTTCTCAACCTACTGGGGGCTCAGTCTATGAGATTAAAGGCATGTGTTTGGCAGGTACTCTGGTTTATTTTTATCTATTTATTTAGGTCTTTTTGAGACAGTCTCCCTGTAGCCACAGCCGGCCTTGATCTCACAGATTTGCCTGCCCTGCATCCCCATGCCACCACACCCGCCTCATTGAATTTATTTTTTAAGTTTTTGTTGTTATTATGTTTTGTATGCCATGTGTGTACAAATATGAGAGTGCACATCAGTCAAGAAAACCTTGGGAATTAGTTCTCTCCTTACACCATGTGGGTTCAAAGGATTTAACTCAAGTCAACAGGTTTGGCAGCAAGCACCTTTACCTGGGCCATCCCACCGATCTTAAGATTTTATGTTTTCGATGTCATAACAAAATCAGTATACACAAACACTGAAATGCCACTCTACACCTGAGGAAGCGTCCTGTTTTTCCCAAATAACAGGACCTATATATTTTTTGAGACAGAGCCTCCTTGAGTATCCCTGACTAGCTATGTATACAACTAGCTATGTAGCTGAGGATGAGTAACTTTTATTTTTGACTAGTATCATTTGACACTAAATTTCAATTCTATTAAAGCTTCAACCATAAACCTGATCACATTCTTCAACAAATCTTATTTCATTCATTTGATTCACATCGACCTAACTCCCCTTTACTAGTCAGTCATTCACACTAATACATAGTAATAAGGGCTTTACACACAAATACCAAATTACTGTAATATGCAACAAGTTTTTCTGAATAAACTTTAAAGATAAAATTTAATTATTACTTGAGAAACAAGGGGTAAAGCCTTGCTGTGCTTGTTCAAAGCCCCACAGCTATTAAATGCCAATCACAATTACGGTAACTACCTAAAAATACTGGTATTTTTTAAAAACAAACATTCAATATTTCACTAAATCTTTGGTACTCAGTATAGAATGTAGATAGGCATATTAAAAACCTCATACCGTAAGTTGAAATTTACAAAATACAGGTAAATTAAAATAAATTTTAGCTACATTTGTGAAGACGATAGTATGTTTGATTTCAAAATGAACAAAACCAGGAGATTCCAACAAAACAGAATCAGCAATGACAAAATTGAATGTTCCTTTATTATATGAGGATTACCTACAATTAGCATATGTAACTTAAATCTGCAAGACTCCAAATTTGGTACTTCAAGACATCAAAAGGAAATATAAAACTGCAGTAGTAAATTAAAATTACTTCATATTAATTTTTGCATGAAGAATTGTTAGCACACATGGCAACTACACATTTAGTTAGAAAAGCTAACACTATTTCCTCTTCATTTATTTACTTAGAAATTTTAAGTAAATGATACTAAAAAAAAAAAAAATCTTCCTTAGTATACTAATTCACAAGACAAAAATCTGAGTAACACATCCAGGCAACTACATATTTAGTTAGAAAAGCTAACACTATTTCCTCTTTATTCATTTATTTACTTACAAATTTTAAGCAAATGATACTGAAAAAAAAAATACTAATTCACAAGAAAAAAATCTGAGTAACACAGCCATGAAGTAATTTAACTATACAAAAACACTAACAGCTAAAAAACTAAGAGTTATAGATGTTCCACGTACGTGGCTGTCATTTAGAAGCTGACTTTTCCCAGGAATAACTTGGGTAAGTACTGGAACAGAATTTTCTTGATGCAGGGGAAAAGCTGTGTAGAACTCTTATCTTGGAGCTAGAATTGAGCCGATACTAGGATGTTCAGGAGATTAAGACAACTCTTTTGTGCATTGGCTTTCGAATGTCTCGAATGAACCATACATAGACTTGCCCAAAGGCATCTTGGTATGAACATCAAAACATAAAAAACTTCAAATCTTAATTCAGGTTTCAATTAAACACAATGCTAAAAATTAATGGAGGATTATATAACTGAAACAAAAATGTTGGGAAAGACAAATGCAAGCATTAAGAAGTACCACTTAAAACTGTAATTTAAAAACTCCTCATACCAAGTTAATGCCATAAGTTCCATTCCTGTCACATTATATTTAGGAAAAATGTAAGGAAAGTAGTCTTTGGCTATCGTTTTACAACACAAAAATCATTATTTTCAAGGAAGTTAAAAACAAAGCTTCTGAATATTAGAAAATAATTTCACCCCAATGTACTAAAAGGAAAACCAATAAATATGAAAAAATTATTCGGCCAAAGAATATACCTCAATTATGCTTCACAACCAAGTGCTTTTACGAAAGAGTCTGAGTTGACTGAAAATATACCCTCCATCAAAATCAGAAAGAACTATTTATACACCATCTATTTAAAAAGATACCTTTTTTAAAGTTTTTTATTTATTTTATGTGTATTGCCTGCATGTAGGTAAGTGCACCCATGTCGTGCAATGCCCGTGGAGGTCAGAGGAGGCCGTTGGATCCCCTGGGCCTCGAGTTATGGACAGTTGTTAGCTGCCATGTGGGTGCTGGGATTCGAACCTGGGTCTTCTGCAAGAACAACCAGTGAGTGTTCTTAACCGCTGAGCCATCTCTCCAGCCCCCCTCCCCCCAAAAGATACCCTTTTTGAGAGAGGTATTTTGTGAAAGCAAAACATGGAAATTTTGAGAAGTATCTGCTATGGTCATTGGCTGGTCAATCAGATATATTCAATATGAAACGTCTTATATATGTAATTTCATACAAATATGATCAACATGTAAATATTTAAATGAAACTATGACCCTGCTTTGGAATGAACATTATGACAAAATCAGTTTCTCCAAGCACTAAAATTGAAATTAAAAACTGGTATTCCCTAGAAGGATCTAACCAGATGTCAATGATGCTGAGATCCTAAAAGAAATTCTCTAACAAAAACAAAACAAACAAACAAAAAACCTCAATATTTGAATAGTATTTCTTTAAAATAAACAGACTATCAAACAAGTTTTACTGGACATATTTAACAAGAAGGAAATATTTTCATCAGAGCAGAATAAACCTATGTTCGAAAATATTTCCAGAAACCAGCAAGAAATACCCAAAGTAGCTTGGAATAAAAGATAGCAAATACGCCATAACTGTCATTTAAACAGTTCTATTTGAATTTTCTTTCTAAGTTTAACACTAATTTTGAAAGTGATAATTGGAGAAATGTGGCAACTGATACTAAATGGCAGGTTAAAACATTATTTTATAAGCAAAAGAGATTTACCTACAAACACTTTTTTTAAGATTCAAAAGATTTATTTGGAAAAATCAGCACAGAACAAAGGTATCCATAATAATCCTTCTCAGAATATATGAATATTCAGAATCTATTATGAAATGTAAGCAACAATTCTAATTTTACACAATAGTAACGGTTTATACAATTTAAACTCCCATTCCTCCCACCCCCAAATACACTACTCTATTTACCCCTTGTTGACATCAGCTTTCACTAATGTTCTATCTTCAGGAGTACTTGAACAAACTGAAAAAGCAAAATCATTCTCACTTTTAAAGAGCTAGAATTAGCTAAAACAACCAAAGTATTACTGTCCACAGCAAGTTTCGTAAGACCAAAATGGAATACCACTAATAACAGCTTTAAATTATTCAAAATTATCTTTATTAAGCTTAAGTAACTACATAGATTTCACAGTACTATGGCATAGTTATACTTAGCTACTAAAGTCACAACCACATTTTAACATTCACAATGATGGGCATTTTCACTACCAATCTAATCTACAAAGCTTATGAATAAGGAAAAACACAAAAACCTCAAGTTTTACAAAATAAAAATTTCTAGGCCTACGTACATTAATAATAAAACCATTTCTTCCAGGTAACAGATAAAAATGTAAAGGCATACCACTGAGTTTTTTTTCTAAATAGGCAGGAATGAAAGAAAGTTTAGTATCTCCGGCGCTTATTAGGACCTTCAAAGTTGCCCCCTTGAGTTCCTCTACCAAAGCCACCAGGACCAGCGCTCACAGGACCTACACCACTCATTGGTGCTTGTGGGGTTTCAGAACCTGCCCTACTTCCCATTGGTGACCCCATCTGGGATGGAGGTCCTTGGGGAAACCTATCATTGTGCTATAATGCCATATAATAAACATAAAGTCCATTTGGAACACGCCAAAATATAATTGACAAGAAAAATTGGCAAAATCCCAAGTGGTGGTGTCAGGAAGTTCAGCAGAAAGTCCAGCAGAATCAGGATCACACATAGAAGGAAGAAAGGAGCAATTTAATTAGTTCCTGTTTTAAAAAGTAATAATAATAAGCAGCATCTGATTTACAAATTGCTAATGTTCCATTTCATGAAAAAGAACTGACTCTGACATAAGCAAATGCCACCTTAAGCCTAATCATATGCAATACTGCTCTGATCCCTTTTTAAAAAGTTTGTATTACATGAAGCATTTTTTTGTTTTGTTTTCAGACAGGGTATGTGACCAGGCTGGCTTACAATTCATGATTCTCCCTCTTCTGCCCTTATTTCCCATGTGCTGGTATTACAAGCATGTACCACCATACCCAGCAAGAAAAATACTTTTTAAAACGAAATCAGAGAAGTAAAATTGGAGAGAAGCATCACATTCTGACTTTAAAAGTAAATATTCTATGAACGTCAGTATTAATGCTTTTAAGACACAAAGCACTAATATAAACACAAAGAATTAATTTCAATATAGAAACTTCTGAGTTTTCATTTCAAAAACTACTGTTATGAAAATATGGTAAAAAGTGACTTAATCATTAAATAATAAAAGCACACAAAACACCTGAATCTTATAAAACATCAGAAAAATTAATCACAGATGTTACTCTTTAAAGGATGGATAGAATTTTTTAAGTGCAGATGCAAAAGGAACTTCAAAGACCGACATTTAAAGTATAGAATTTCAGGAAAAGTGTAGCAATATAAGACAGTTAATGTTACATCTATGTTACTGACCAAAATAATTAAGTTTCAGACATCTTACTATAAAAATTCAGTCTTCACTGAAGGAAGAAAACACCAATAGCATTATATATCTTCTCTCCATAGTAGATATGATACTGCTTTATCTCCCTGAACAAACTTGTTTTACATATCCCAAATATTAACATAAGCAAAAAAAATTTTCCACATTCTTAAAATATTTTATCTCAAATAAATTTTAAAATGATTTTTAAAGAACAGTGCATTCCCCAATTCTATGATGCACAATGTCTTAGTCTTCTAGATCACCATGGATGCACGAATAAGGGCATGCCTAAGCTAATTTGCAGTGCTTTTTCTTTTGTAGTAGCAAAGGCACTTCAGCCTCTGTTATGGTAGTACAAAAACCAAACTGCCTTTTCAAAATCTACAATCAAATCCAATTTTCATTTTCAGAACTATCAACAAGCATCACACGAGAAAACATTTTGCTACTATTAAGTCTCAGAAAATGATAAAAAGGTATGTCCTGCTAACTGGTACTAAAATTTAATAGAAATTACAACTGAAAATAGTAGATATTCTATTTTACCCACAGAAAGATATCTTCACACTCTTCAGAGCAAGAGTAAAAAGTTTACATACATTAAATTTTTCAACAAATGTAAGCAGTAATTCTATTGGAAGAATATAGCAGTGTATATTTAGAATACACATACACACACACACACACACACCATTAATTTAAATATTTTGTAGGGAAGAGAAATAAATTACTATAAAGATATTTTCATCAAATTAGAAAACTGTTTTTACACATAATGGAACTGTTTCCACCAAACATAAAGAGTTCACACAGTAAAAGAAAATAATAATTACTTAGCCATTACATTCAATAGCAGATATAAGTTAAACACACTGAAATGTAATTGTAATGACATACACAGTGGGGTTTCAATGCAAGCCATGAGTGGTAATAACAGTTGGGCTACTACTTAAAAACTGTCTCACATGGAGCTAGAGAGATGGCTCAGTGGTTAAGAGCAGGTACTGCTGGGCCAGAGGACAATTCCCAGCATCCCAGTAGTTCATAATCCCTGTAGCTCTGATACTTCATGTGTACATACACGCACAATACACACATATACACATAATTTTTTTTAAAAAAAATCTTAAATTAAAAAAAATTGTCACATGTAAATTAAAATTTCACAGTTATTTTCTCTTAACTAGTATTCCATCAGCATGGCTTAAAAAAAAATGATGCCAAGTTATGTTAAGTGTGAAGTTACCTTTGGGGTACAAGTCTAATTACAGAATATAATCAAAATAATTTTTGTGATACATTACCACTGCTCCATTATCTGGCATCATTGGAGTTCCCATATTTGCAGCTCCTTCTGGTCCCATGGCAGGACCAGGACCCATTGGTGGGCCAGGTATAGTTCCTCTGTTGTTCATATTCATACCCATCATTGGAGGAGGACCTTGGGTACCAGCAGGTGCTGGGCTAAACGCATCTATGCAAAACAATCTATACTTAGAGCTGTCCTATCTTAGTTTAGTAAACATTAAAAATTTTACAAAATTTATACAATCTATTCACAAACTTATCAAAATCATTTTCCTTCCTTGAGAGGAATACTAAATCATTGACAATATAGCATCATCATCTATGCAGTAGAATTCTCACCACTAAAACAAATCTACAAGAAACAAGGCAATTTCCAATTTATTTTAGGGCAACTGAAACTAAGAGTTTCAAAGTTTTAAAAATCAGTAATAGTAGATACAGTTTACATTTAAAGCAAATAACCCTTAATAAGTTTAACCATATTCTACCAGCTTTTATAAATAGTGAAGGAAATTATGAATAAAAGATCTATAGCAAAAAGATAAATAGCACAAGATAATTAGCAAAGGCACTTTTAAACCACACACTTGTTTTTCTTAAATTCAGAGTTAAAATATAAGCATATAAATAAATTTTAAGAGAAACCATTTCCCGAAATATAAACAGATAGCTATAAACTAATCTCTTGACTTTTCCATACCTAAAGGTTTGCCTAAACTCACCACACAAAACCTAATGCAGATAAGCACTCTATAGGGGCAGATCTAAAAAGGAGGTAAAAGAAAGAAGTGACATTCCCTACCAATCCTTGGCCTCACATACCATTAGTCCTTGAATTCAAATCTAACAATCAACCAACACAGGAAAGAATAATTTCCTTATTCCCAACATATTCTTGTATATAAATCTATACTTTAAGCCAGAAATTTCTACCTCAATATAGTTATAACATGTAACATATGTATAAAATATAGAAATGAAGGGGCCTCTTAGCTCAACTTTCCCTGAAAAGAACAGATAAAAGATATTGCTCCACTGCCTCTGCCTCTTTTAGGGGGTTGGAGTTGGGGGAGGTGATAAGATCTCTCTGTACTGCTCAGGCTGGCTTGCATGTCACAATCTCCTGCCTCAGCCTCCTCAGTCAAGGTATTACAGTATGCACATCCAGTTCCCCTTCTTTAACTATTAAGCTTAACTTCTAAGTTTAGACAATTAACTATACAACTATGAATACTTAATACTCCTCGTAAGAGCCTTATTTTTAGTACTTGTATTTTCCACTTGTACAGATCAAAGAAATGTTGCCATGCTCTAGTATACCCAAAAAAGTATGCTACCACCTTCTATCAGTATCAGTATGGTGTGTGCTTGCACTAACACTGAGCTACAAACCTAGCACCATCAATGAAACTTGATGAGCTGACAGTTTACCTGTTCAATAACTCCTCAATTGGATAAGAGCTAAAATAAACATTAAAACTTTAAATTTCTACTCATTTTTTTTTCCTTAAAGACAGGGTCTTGCTATGTAGACCGATCTGACCTGGAACTCACTATTATAGATCAGGCTGGACTGAAACTTGGATATCTGCCTGCCTCTGCCACCCTGAAGGCTGGGATTAAAGGCATGTGTCACCACATACAGTTTCTGAATTTTTAAGCAAGGAAGGCAAAGATATATCCTCAAAAAGCTGTTAATCAAGCAAAGAATACTTTCAGATTTCTATCAGAAATTATTTTAAATTTTATATCAATTCAAAGTTTGATTCTGAGTTAAATGACAATGTAATGATTATATCACATCATTGAAACTGGCTATAGTTCATAATCTTACTCTTACTGTCCTTAACAAAACCACATTGCCTTATAAACTGTCCCAAAATTTACTGCAAAGGAGACCATACTGAACAACTTCACCAATATATACTTAACACTGTTTCAACTTAAAATCCTGCTTCACTGATTATTTCATCTACAAAAGTCTCATGCTTCCTTTGCATACCAGAGATGGTGACTCACTACTAATTAGCAAAGAAAAGTGCCCAAGTTAGATGGCAATAAATGACTATAAATTATCCAATTAAGAGACAAAGAACTGGCAATAGAAGTCTATTTTAAAATACGCTAATCATGGAAAATATTCATCTACCCTTTTTACACAGATTTTTAAGAACCTATTTTTTGGGTGTACATTGGCTGTTTTGATAAAAGAATTTTTAAAACAGTATGTGCATTTAAATTATACAAATGTCACATCTCAAGTTTCCATATGACAATTTAATATGTAACTGAATATAGAAAAAGTAACTCATCATCCAATCATTATTTAAGAACTATGGTATGCCACATATTTTCCGCTCAGCTTATTCACTTGATAGTATTTCCCTGACAACTATACATTCAATAATCAAGTTAATATAGCTACTTTCTTAAAATTTTTACATCTATTCTAATGGAAGATGTCTCATTTCCTCAAAAAGTCAATAACCCTGTACCGAAAGAAAACATTTAAATATTCAGTAAGGTGAATAAAAAAATTCAATCTTATAATAAGTTTAAAATAAAAATTCTGTAAGTTTGAAAACAACTCCTCAGGAACTACCAATTTCCAAGGTAAGATGAAACGTTCCTAAGATACATTTTAATAAGTATATTTTGTTTCCATTTATTAAATTTAAGATACCACCAAATAGTTTCTCAGCGATATATCAAAACCAGCATTTATAGTCCCCAAAAGAATTACAAGTTAGTTACAGAAGTCTTTTGCTTCAAATCCCTACCTCCCATGTTTATTGCTCCACGGGGACCCATATCACCCATTCTCATTTCCTGTTCTCTCTGTAAGTAAACATAGTTGTCACAGTCAACCTATCGATCTTATGATCTTACATTTCCCATCTAAAATCAAACAGAAAAGAGTGAGTTGGGACATCACTTTCCATTAAAAATTTTGAAAATTTCCAACATTTACTTAACAAGAACTCTAAAAGAAAACAAAAATACCCTTCAGCATATAACGCTTAATACACTTTAAGTGTTGAGACTACCCAATATGTACTGGAAGACTAGATTATTAATGAGATAGACTACATAAAATCTATTGTAGATCTGAAATGTTGCTGACCTTCCAGGAAAGTAAAACCTGCCAATAATAATTAAGGCCAATTGTTTTTGGACTCCCACGCTACTGAAGTTTTCAAGTTAGATATAATTTACATTCTATAAAAATTACAAATGATTCTTTCATTTTTTGGACTCCCACGCTACTGAAGTTTTCAAGTTAGATATAATTTACATTCTATAAAAATTACAAATGATTCTTGCATTTATTTAACTAACCAGTAATTATCACACACGTAGCCTACAGATTACCATAAGTATTCACTCTGCAGAGGTAAAAAAACGTTTTAAATAGTACTTTCACTTAAATAAGCAGTGGTTTTACATTAAAACCTAAATAAAGTGTTACTCCTTTGGCAGGTTCTGAAACAATGTAATATAGAGCTAAAGTGTAACACAACTGGCAGGTCATATAGTCAAAACTTGTTAACATTAAAATTGCAACACCCGCTTTAGGTTGATGACTACTTCAACCAATGTACCAAATGTAGTAACCATGAAAACCATTCTGAAACAAAGGCAGCAATGTGTCAATCTGTGACTCAATGAAAACTCAGTTATTCTTGATAATACAATCTTTGTTAAATCTAAATATTCATTTAAGATTCATTTCAGGCAGGCCTGGGAGAGATCACTGAGCAGTTAAGAGCCCTTACTGCTCTTGTACAAGACCAGTTCCAGTACTTAACATCTATATGGCAGCTCACAACCTTCTACAATTTCAGTCCAAGGGAATCTGACACCTTTCTTCTGGATTCTATGAGTATTGCATACACATTGTGTACTACATGTAAGCAAAACATGCATATACATAAAATTAAAAATTTATTTAAGGATATAATACTGGAGAAAAGAACAAATGAACCTGAAATAAAGTACATAAAAATCTATGGTGAAAGCGTAAATGGCATCAGGCAATAAATGCCTTCCTTAAAAAATATCCCCCAAGTGGATGAATGTGGGCTCCACTCTACCACCCACAAAATCTTTAGCTATATTCCTTATCATGGGTAGATGGGTAGCAGGAGGACAAAACCCTGTCCACTTAACTTAAGAAGACATATCTTTTAATTTATTATAATATAATAAAAAATTAAATGGTTAGTCACATTAACTTGAACATTTAAATGCCACATCTAAGAGCCATTTTTTCAACTTTCTTAAAAGTAAACATTTTTCTTCTTACAAAACTTCTGCATACTCAGGGATACTATTACTGACCTACAAGAAAAAAAGGTAACATGATGAAAATTAAGCACCAATTAAGCATTATACAGAAAAACTTTTAACATAATCTTTTCTGCTAAAATGAATCAAACCAAGCTGCATTTCTTCATCACTACTTAGAACCTATGCATAAAAGTAAAAAAAAAAAAAAAATGCAGAGAATGTTCTAAGCATTATTTATACTAGTTATTTGTTAAGAAGCTTGTTGCAGGGCTGGAGAGATGGCTCAGTGCTTAAGAACACTCACTGTTCTTGCAGAAGACCTGGGTTCAAATCCCAGCA
>NW_008360304.1:1500756-1618140 GCF_000622305.1 Nannospalax galili | reverse complement strand
TATCAAACTCAGCTGTTCTGTACAGTTTTTCAGTTCATGTCACTTTCTGGAATAAAAATGTTATGCCACTTCTATTTACAAAGTTAGTTTTTTATTACATTAAATCTATTTTCATCATTAAGAGATGTTCATGGGCTACTACTGCACTTGCCTAGTACATGAAGCCATAGGTTCATTACTCAGTACCAGAAAGAAGAGAGAAATGTTCACAGGAAACATTAGCAAACTGAAGAGACCTATGGTGTGAAGGGAATCATACAAACCACGGCAATAACAGTCATCACTAGTGCTATTAGTATGAACTACCTCAAACTCTAAACTTTCACTCTTTAGATGGGATAATCAGCATGTTTTAGAACAGTCCATTCTATACACCATACTGCAATACTGAAACAGCAAATTATGTAGTATAGTACTTTTAGGAGAAACACATCTGCATTTAATAATGATGGCAGAGCATTAAGGAAAAGTATTCAATGCTATTTTATATAACTTTACTCTGACCTTTTAGAAAAAGTATAATTTGATGACATCATCCTATAACCTTGGGAAGTAAATGAAGTTTTCAGTTTCCGATTTGTGTCTTCAGGTTGCTGTTACTTTCTAGAAATATATATACTTTTCTAGTAAGATGCAAAAGCAGCAGACATTATATTACATTGATTTTATATCCTGCAACAGAGACTCTATGTATGTATCTATTCATTTATTCACCTAGAATGGCTCAAAGAAGTTCACAATTATGCTGCTAACTGCAGAATCAACAGAAACCCTTACCTCTCTTATGAAATTGTTTCTTCTTGGTTTTTTTTTTTTTTTTTTTTTTTTGGTCTTTTTTAGACAGGGTCTCCCTGTAGCCCCAGTTGTCCTTGAATTCAGAGATCCGCCTGCCTCTGCCTCCAAGTGCTGGGATTAAAGGCATATGCCACCACGCCTGGCTGTTCCTTCTTTTGTAGTGCTGGAGTTCAAACCTTAGACCTCAACAATGCTAGGCAAGAGTTGCACTAATGAGCAATCGCCCCAGGCTACTTTAAACTAGAAATGACAACGTAATATGTTCTTAAACAATAATGAATCATGTTCTATAACTTTACCCTAAGAGTGGTAGAAGCTAAAAAAATTCTTTGTAACCAACATTTCGGGAGACTTTAATGCAGGGAATGAAGAAATGGCACAATAATTAAAGTGCACTTACTGCTCTTGCAGGATTCAAGTTTACTTCCCTGTACCCCATCAGTCAAACAACTGCTTTTAAATCTAGTTCCAAGGTATCCAATGCCCTCTTCTGGCTCCTGCATGCACACAGTGCACATGAAACTCATGCAGGCCCCCATGCATTGAAATAAATATTTAAGACATCAACACATGGGAGATGGCCCAGCTGTTAAAAGGAGCATTGGTCACTCTTGCTGAAGACCTGGGTTCACCTCCCAGCACCCACAAGACAGCTAACAACTAACAGTAACTCCAGTTCCAGGGGATCTGACACCCTCTACTGGCTTCCATAGGCACTGCATGACACCAGTGCCCTGTCATACATGCAGGCAAGACAAAAAATTTTATGTGTACATAAAATTTAAATAAATTGAAAAAAAGTTAAGACTTCAATGAGTTAGTATAAAACTACAATGAAAACTCAAGTTTTAGTCTACTGATTTAAGCCCATCAGGTAGATCTACCTGTGTATGTGTCTGCGTGTACATGTGTAGTATAAGCATGGTGTATGTGGTATTATATGCCTGATGCTGGTATGCTTGGATATCCAAGGTTGACAGTGTCTTTAGTGTCTTTCTTCAACCCTTTTCCACCTTATTGAGGAAAGATCTATAACTGAAACTGACTGACTGGCCAATGAGCTTTGAACCCAGCCCCATTTCCCTGGACAAACACAGGGATTCCAGGATCACTCAGACATATACAAAGTCAGGCTTTGTACAGGGGTTCTGGGTTTTATGCTTGCATGGTAGGCAAATTATGTGCTGAGTCATCTCCTCAACCTAGTTATATGAGATCCCACTGAAATTTTCTCTTTTTTTGGTCTTTTTGAGACAGGATCTCCCTATGGCCCCAGCTGGCCTTGAACTCAGAGATCCACCTGCCTCTGCCACCACGCCTGGCCACTGCTATTCCATTGTAAGAGATGATTAAACTACAATATAGGGTCATCAAAAAATGTACTCAGGATAAGGGAGAGGAAATGAGTTGTTCTATAACATTTTCCTAATTGAATTCATAAAATTCCATGACAGAGTACCTTCATTCTTCAAGAATTTTCAACAGTAAAACTAACAAAGTTAACAATTCTTTGTTTTATTGAAACAGGCTGTCCCTATAGCCCCAGGGACCTTGCTATGTAGACCAGGATGGCCTTGATCTCTATCTCCCCAGTGATAGGATTAAACGTGTGTACCACCATGCCCTGTAAAAGTTAAGACTTAACAGTGTTCACAGGGCTGTGTACTTATCCATGAAAAGAAATTATAAATTAACCAGTAATGAAAAAAATGAAAAAGTATAGATGATCCCAAGGACCAAGTACAAAAGCACATCCCACAGGAAATAAGAGTTTTGAAGTAGTTCATGAAGTACTAAGAGTGCCCATGACCTTTTCAGAAAGTACAGTCACAAAAATTTCATTGTATTTAACATTGCAAATTTTAATACTAATTATAATAATGAGACCTTAAGCCTTTTTACTATGTCAACATCCATGACATTCAATACCACCAAAGCAATGGCAATGAAAAATATCCTGGTGTCTTAAAACAAATCAAGAAACATGCACCCAACTTTTACTACTATTACTACTGTATTCATGACATAAGTACAACTACAACTAAAAATATGATTATAAATATCTGAATGATGCAGTAATAACACAGTTTTATAAATGCTCTCTGCATAGCAAAATAGAACGCATGTATAGGTCACTTTCACAAACAGTATCTATGTAACTGGGCTGCATACTAAAGAAGCCAATTTTGAGGCTGGAGCAATGGCTCAGAGGTTAAGAACACTTGCTATTCACACAGAAGATGCAGGTTCAGTCTCAGCACAAAAAGGGTGGTTAACAGTCTTTGATAACACCAGGGGATCAGACACCCTTTTCTGGCCTCCAAGAGCACTGCACAAATGTTGTGCACATACATACATGCAGATATAACACTGTGTAAGGCAGACCAATGGCTTTTAATGTAAAAGCATTTCTAAGATACTACGACAAGTGTTAATGAAGTATAAAAAAATCCACAATTAGGGGTTGGAGAGATAGCTCAGTGATTAAGAGCACTGACGCTCAAGCTACTAGCACTTGCCAGGCAGAGGTGGGGAGCTCTGGAAGTTTGAAGCCAGCCTGCTTGGTCTACATAGTGAGTTACAGGTCAGCTGGGGCTACAGGGAGACCCTGTCTCAAAAAGACAAGACAAAAACAAAAAAACAAACTGCCGCTCTTGAAGATGCAGGTTCTATTCCCAGTACCCACAGAGTGGCTAACAACCTCTCTAACTCCAGTTCCAGGGGATCTGACACCTTCTTCTGGCCTGTATGGGCAATGCACACCATGAGTGCACTTATATACATGCACACAAATACTTATACACCTAAAAGTAATATAAATTTCTTTTAAATCCACAATTACCTGACAAGGTTATTAATGAACTCCATTACTATTTATCCATGTTAAGATTTTCCTCATGGATATCTTTGCAACAAATAGAATGCAAAAGCAAATATAGGAACTAATTTTCTTTGACATAGAATAATACATTTTACAAACTTACAAATAGAAAATTTCCCTACTACATATAGTCAAACTATACAGTAAAATGTGAAATATGTAAAATGTTCTTCATTGTACAATTTCTTTTAAATTTGCTTTAATTTATTAAATGACAAATATTAATAAAACCTTAAGAAAGGCATTTTAGAGTCCTCATTAATGTTAAGAGATTTGGATGCCACAAAGTTCAAAATCATTACTTTTGTTGTTAATGTGTAAGGTTTTTGTGCTTGTCTTGAGAAAAGATTTCATTTAGAACAAGCTGTTCTCAAATTCACTATGCAGGTGAAACTGACCTTGAATTCATGATCCCCCTGTGTTGGATAGTTTTTTGTCACTTGACAAAAAACGAGAAGAGAAACTCTCAATTAAGGAATTCCCTCCAACAGACTGGTCTGTGGGCATGTCTGTGTGGCATTTCCTTCATTGCTAACTGATGTAGGCAGGCACAGCCCACTTCAAGCAGATCCATTCCTGACAGGTGGACCTGGGTTGCATAAGATAGGTAGCTGAGCAAGCCAGTAAAAGCACTGTTGCTTCATGGTCGGAATCAGATCCTGCCTTCAAGCTTCTGCCGTTGCCTCCCTTGATGAAGATGAAATGAACCCTTTCCTCTAAGTTGCTTTTGGTCATAATGATGACCACAGCAATAGAAAAAGACACTCCTACTTCTCCAGTGCTGTGATTACAGGGATGTGACAACACATCTAGCTTGGGAACTACTATTTTTAAAGTTCCAATCAGTCTTCTTTAATGAAAATATAAAGTAGAAGAAAGTGTGTGCTAATGTATATTGGAGATATCAATATTTGACTTTAGATAATGTGTAGCTGTTTGGGATTTTAAAAAAACATTTATTTATTTATTTTTATTTTTTAAATTTATGGAGAGAAGGAACAGCTGTGCCACACAACATGTGTAGAGGTAAGAGGACAACTTGCAAAGTTGGTTCTCTCCTTCTACCATGTAGGCTGAGGGGACTGAACTCAGGCTGCCAGGCTTCATGGAAAGCACCCACACCTGCGGAGCCAACTCTTGTAGGTCAATGTGCCTTATTTTAAGGCAACAAAATTTCAAAGAATCACCTAATAATATGCAAGGCGAAAATAAAGTATTCTGTGAATACCTCAACATTAGGAGACACTGAGGTAAAATAAAACTGCCTCAACCTTTGGGCAATAATACTTATATTTTGATCCAAACTTTTCTCTGAATGTAATTTTAATTGCCAAAAAATCAACAGTCTTCTTTATTCATAAAGATCCACATCTGTATCTAAAAGAAGCTTCCAAGGATTATCTAGACATTTGGGTTCCATGTTTCTAATAAGAAAATGCTAAAAATAAAAATTCAAAGTATTTAACCAGAACATGAACTCCCAGGAATTCATTCATTCTCTCTCTCTCTCTCTCTCTCTCTCTCTCTCTCTCTCTCTCTCCCCGTCCACGTAGTTCTAACATAAATACCACATTCTGATAACTAACAACATTCTACCTTCTTGTCAAATTATTTCTAAAAATGAATTTACTAATATATCGATTATTTATTATTAAAATTTATTATGGCAAATTACATTCTTTTACCCTTCATTAATGAGGATATTTACATAATAGGATAGTTAAGATTTATTGGATAAGAGAAATTTCCATGACAAAATAGGTCAAAATTGTTACCGTTCAAAAATATTAGTGAACACAATATACCTAAGATACAAAGACTGGCAAAAAACAACAACAACAACAAAAAAATCTATCAACCATTACATAAGGTATTTACAAAATAGGAATAAAAAGGTTCCAAAAATATGGGGCCTCTGTCAATACAGAAAAAGCTCAGAAAACTCCCCATTTTTTAATTTTTAAATTTTATTTTATGTGTACGAGTGTATTGCCTGCATGTATGTGAGTGCACCTGTGTCATGCAATGCCGCAGAGGTCAGAAGAGGACTTCAGATTCCCCTGGAACTGGAGTTAAGGATGGTTCATAGCCGTCATGTGGGTACTGGGAATCGAACCCGGGTCCTCTGCAAGTACACTCAGTGCTCTTCACCCCTGAGCCATCTCACCAGCCCCTCAACATTTCTTTAAAAATGATAGTCTCACTTTTTAGCCCAGACTAGCCTCTAGTCTCCCAGCCCCTTTGATTTTCTGCAATTACAGGCACGAGCCACCCATTTATCCAGGTAATTAAAAACAACTTTCAAAACAGTACATAATTCACAATTTGGGAAGGAGAAAACATTTGATTAGATATAAGAGAAACTCTTAAGTATATATAACGTTGATTTTTCTGCCATCTATTAGAATACATGCATTCCCAAATACCATCACCCATGGATATTGGGAGAAGAAATACGCCTCAATTTTTATCTTCAAAATGAAACTTTGTATCATGTTTCTTTAGCTAAATGAAAACTTAAAACAGGAAGAATTATACAATTACTCAAACAGCTAAAGCTCAAAAATCACGAACACCTCTTTTTTTTTTTTTTGGTCTTTTTGAGACAGGGTCTCCCTGTAGCCCCAGCTGTCCTGGAACTTACTATGTAGACCAGGCTGGCCTTGAACTCAAAGATCCGCCTGCCTCTGCCTCCCAAGTGCTGGGATTAAAGGCATGGGCCACCACACCCAGCCTGGGCACCTTTTTAAATGCTGGTAAGGATATGGAGTAGCAGGAATTCTCATGGCTAGTGGGACCAAATGAGACAGTAAACATGTTCCTTTGCTCTTACCCACAGGAGTTGAAAACATCTGTCCAAACAAAACTGCATATGAATGTTAACAGTAGCTAAAACTTGGAAGCAAGATTCTTCAGATAAACCATGGTAAATCTAGGAAATGGACTATTATTCAACACTAAAAAGAAATGATTTATGAAGCTAGGGGACAGAGAAAAATTTAATGCTAGATTTTAAAAAGTCGATCTGAAAGAGTATATACTGTATTAGTCTAAAGACGGTACTCTAGAAATTATGTAACTATGGACACAGCCAAAGAATAGTGACTCTAAGGTTAAGAGGGAAGGGATGAATAAATATACCATAAAGGATTACTTGGAGAGGATGAAAATCCTCTGTCCAAGACTATTATAGTAGGGAAATATCTTTATACATTTATCAAAACCCTCAGAATTACACCGCCAAAAATGGACCCTGATATAAACTACTGACTGCTTGATAATGATGTGCCAATGAAGGCTCAATTTTAACAAATATACCATGTTGGTACAGAGATGGGGGGAAGATACGCTGGACAGAGGTGTACGGAAAGTATAAAAATCCCAGAATTTTAATCTGAGAGTGGGAAGAAAAGAGGCTGATTTGAGAATAAAAACATGTATCTACAACATATGTAAGGCTCAGGATATGAAACATAGCCTCCAAAGGAAATTTTTAAAGTCTCCATTTTCATAATCAATTACATTTTAGTTATAAGTTATAGTGATGAAATAAAAGAATTGCTCTTTTCCCAATCAGAAATCAAAATAGTAAGTAGGGCAATTACCTGAAGCATATCATCTTTCACTCAATAATATATTTTTAAAGCCTACCGAAAGTATCTTACTACTGGTGCTACTGTAAAAATTCAACTCAAAAGGCAGCAAAATAAATGGCAAATTTTTTTAAACACTGCTAGTTTTCTAAACTAGATTACATGTAATCACGTAAATCTAACAAATGTCAAGAGACAAAAGGGGATCTGTATTACATAAATTAATATTTAAAGATACATACTAAGCTGATTTTATTTTTAATACATTTACCCATGGATATAATCATGATTAAATTTTTCAACTGTCATATAAAGCTCTCTGAAAAGGTACTGTTTCCGTTGTTTTCTGAGATACAGTGCCACTATGTAACCAATGTGGCCTCAGCCTCCTTACCAATGGGGTTATAACATGTGCCATAGAAAAGATGTTTTTAATTGTTAGTATTAATCAGCATTATCTAAATATTCTTCAAATTTAGTTATTTTACAGGAAACTATTATGGTATTATCAAGAAGACAAAAATTATTAATGAACTCTTAATAAAGCTTAAATAATAAGGGTGAATTAGTTTACACTTCTTTAACTATAATCTCTTCCTCATTCAGTATGTTTCTTGTGAAATTTAAGTGATTATTATGATTGGCCAGGTCAAGCTATGGAAGATAAAGAATATGAAATAGACAATTCAAAAAAAGATCCCATCAAATGAAAGCAGGAGAAGAAAGTATATGGAGTCCATTGTTACAATGAATTAAATACATATTTTGAGAGAAAAATCTTGTTTTTTGTTTACATTAGATAAATCATCCTACATTTTCTAGAAGCACTCAAATCTGTAACTCAAAATAACAGATTCTATACCATTTTTAGATATAAAATTCAGTTATATAAAATTTAATAGTAAGAAAGCTATTGTTATAGCCATATCAATTGTTTGACGATTTAGAAAATGTAATATGGCACAAGAAGGTAATTTAAGAAAATCAGGTCTAAGTTTACAATCACAAAAGATAAAATTTAAAATACAATGCACAATATAAACATGAGACACACACACACACAAAAATCAAACTTGCCAATATACCGTTATTTGAAATTACAAATATAATTATAAAAATTGTCAACATTGTAACTTATGCACGTCATGAGCAGAGTATGTTGAAAAACCCAGATTTCTACCACTGCCATTTAAAATTAAATATATTAACATTCTAGTTTAGCTTAAAATAAAATTCTGACATTTCAGGTGATACTACATACCTTCATTGCTCTCATTAAAAGACAAAGATATTATGTCCAGACCATGGTAAAAACACTTAAAAACTATATAACATGTAAAACAATGCCTATATAATGGATCTCCGTTCCTCAAATTTTTATTAATTCAAACTACTTATTAAATCATTAATTATATTATACATGTTAGAGGAATTTCAAAACTGTGTTTAGCCCAACCATTTCTATTCTCCAATCCTGACAATTTTTCCCCCTCAAAAAGTAAACATTTGCTAAAAAGAAGGTCTTACCATTCTGAATAAAGTTATTAGTTGAACTTACCATTTCAAATGAAAAGACATGAGGGATACCTACAACATAGCAGATTTTAATAAGCCCATTCATCAGTTTAAAATTTAAAAAAGAAAATATTGAAAGGAAGTTTTCCTCAACAATATATTTAATACTGCCCAGTAGAGAATCTATTTCTCTAAACCCTCAGAACATTTTAGCTATACCTCTTAAAATTCTCTGAATACTCTGTACCTAAAATCCTCTACCACAGGAAATAATGAAGAACTTTTATTCCTAAATGAACATTCTTCCTGTAATGGAAACCAGTCCTCCTGTAAAGTCTATGGGATCCACATATTAAAATGTTAGGTATGCTGAAAACCAAGCACAAAAGAAGTTGGTTATTTGGTGGTTTTAGTTATTCTTCATTATGTGATTCCATTATGAAATCTGTAAAATTAGACCAATAGTTTTAGCTCAGTGCTACCCTGTGTTTTTCTAAATGACAAAGTGTTTACCATAACTGTATCAGACAATATTCAATACCAATAGTAGCTCAAAAGAACAGTTAAAAGGATGATTGCAGGTATCTACTTATTTACTGATAAGGTTTTCCTATGCAGTACCCAGGCTGGAATCAAGTATGTGATCCTCCTGCCTTATCCTTGGGAGTGACAGAATACAGGCTTGTGTTCCTGTGGTCTATACTGGTATAGGAGTATGTGTGTGTGGGGGGGGTGTCGATATAAAATAGCTATTTCTTTCTTTCTCTCTCTGTCTTTTTGAGACAGGGTCTCCCTATAGCCCCAGCTGACCTGGAACTTACTATGTAGACCAGGCTGGCCTTGAACTCACAGAGATTGACCTGCCTCTGCCTCCCAGAGTGTTGGGATTAAAGGTGTGCACCACCACACCCAGCTTTCATTCTCTTAATGGACATCTAAATAACAGTATTATTATAAATATATAAATCCTCACCTCAAAATATTCAGCACAATATTGAACATACTTTTTAAAAAACATAAAAAAGTACTCAGAATATAATTTGGCAGTACTAAAAATCAACAACAAAATGGAAGGATTACAGCTGGGGTGAGGAGTCAGGGGGTAACATACAACTGAGTCCATACAAAAAGATAATCTCCACAACAAAAGAGGAAACATTTTCTGGAATATGAACTTCTCCAGAATGCTAATGAAGGTAAGCCTACTCCCAAAAGAGGACATTAAAAGTTATCTAAAATGCTATGGAAATAATCAACTACAATAAAGTATCCCTTAATAAAAGGGTGAATAACATGAGAGATTCTAATTATTTCTCTTAAATGTGTTCAAAAAGACTTAAATATGTGTCATAGAACAGAACAAAGAAAACCACTGTTTATAATCTTAAGATACAAACAGGCTTACCATATGATTTTCTAAGAGCCAATTTTATGTCTTCTTTTAAAAAAAGTAATTTAAATTTAAAATCTCCCAATTTGGATGAAAATATGTAAGGCTACTTTATATATGATTAGATACTATTTAAAGTATCAAGTAATCTCTTTTGATATATAATCAAACAATACCTAAATACTTTCAAGTATACCAGTTGAAAGTCCTAAAGAACATTCCCAATGAGTAAATATTACAAGTTTAACAAATATATTTTTGCTTAATCACAAATCAAAGTCAAATTTCAATTATGATTCTTGTGGCTATAAGCTACATACTAATCTAATTACACACATAGGTCCAGGCACTTTTCAGTACATTCAATAAGAAACTTTCTAGAAAAAAAATTATGTGCCATTCCAATTATTTAGAAAAGTCCTTAGCTTACTTGATTACTACAATCAAATAAATGAAAACATACTAACCCGAACTAGTCACAAATAAAGCATTACATTCAAAACTACTGCAATATTACTACATCATTTAGATTTCATCAATATATCCAAGTCAGTCAACGAGCCAGCAAGTCACATCTAAGTTTAAAAACAAACCCTGTAGTATAGTTCCTTAAATTATTTCCAAACAATGAAGGGTCACAGAAATTGCTTGTGAAATTTGTCTTTTGCTCATTCCAGTTATTTGACTCTTCCCTACCTCTTCCAAAACAAAACCAAACAAATTTTAAAAAGGAAAAAAAAAAAAAAATCACCACTTCTACTGCAAGACAAATTACACATTAGAGGTAAATAGTGAAGGAAAAGAGGAGTGATGGATGATGTAGAGGGCACAAAATTACAACTTTTCTCAGAAATTCATAAATTATTTTATAAAATAAGTGTTCACCTATCTAACCTACTCATTAGAAGAAACAAAAGGGGTCAGTTCTCTGCCAGCTCCAATTAGTGAAACTTCCTATTCCAAGAGCTTCTGTAGATATCAGTACATGAGTTTTGACTTCTGTACATGTTAAACCAGAGAAAATCAAGTTGTAAATAAATCAAGGAGATAAAGGGAAACAACACACACACAAGACATAGAATAGACTGACGTAGAGGTTATCATTAGCTAACATACCAAAGTTGACACTACTGATCAAAAAGGGACATTAGAAAGAATAGTGTTTTATATCTCTACTGAGTAAAGAACTAAAAAGATTTAGAAACTCCAGAAGAATCACTGTTTGGCAGTGTCACTTTCCCAGTTGTTAATATTAACTTTGGTTCTGACTTATAAACAAGACTACACATGAACCTAATTTGGATTTCTCACGAACCTTGGATCTTAGAGTATTAGATCTGCTTAGTTAGCCTTCTAAAAACACAGGGAACATAATTAACTTGCATTATAATTTAAAGACTCGAGCTTAGTTAACATGAATCATTTTTATAAAACATAATTCTCATACTGACTCTAGATCAGGGATTAGCAAACATTTTGATACAGTGCCAAGTAGCAAATAATCTAGGCTTTGTTATATACTCTTGACACAATATCTTATAGTTGTTCACAAGTAGTCATATCTCAGTCTTTCTAAGGCAAAACACACATTAAGAAATCTAAGAGTAGCCGGGCATGGTGGTATACACCTTTAATCCCAGCACTCTGGAGGCAAAGGCAGATGGATCATTTTGAGTTTGAGCCCAGCTTGGTATATCGAGTTCCAGACCAGCTAGGGCTACGGGGAGACCCTGTCTCAAAAAGACTAAAAACTGAAATCTAAGGAAAATGTATTCTAATTTTATTCACACAAACAAGAAGCTTTCGGGTAAACTTGGCCTTTTCTAGTCTGTTGAACCTGATCCAGATGAAATCATTAAAAGACTAAAATGGTAAATTGAGACAATATCACTTGCATAACCCAGTATAAAAGACCCAAATCCACAAGGCACTTTTAGAATGCTGTACTATTTAAGTTGTAGTATGAATCCTTACTCCCACCCAATGTTTCTCCAAGTCTACTAACCATTCCATTCCTAGGACCAGTTAAAAACTTCCAAGTACTACCAGTCATTTCAACATATTCAGGTGCTTCTTAAGCTATATTAATAAAATTAAGTTGTAGAAAGTCAGAACTGTGGCTACAACCTAGAAAATCAAAATATTGGTGGATCAAAGACATTTTACTTTTGTTTCATGGATGGGTCACAAACTGACTGCTGCTGCTTCAGCAAAAAATATGGCTGAGTGGACAATATCAAGATCTACCTAGTCACACAAACATAAAAGTGATTTCTAGATATAAGATGTAGGGATTTGCTTGGTGTGGTGGCCCACACCTTTAATTCCCAGCCCTTGGGAGGCAGAGGCAGGCAAGATTCACAGATATCTGTGAATTCAAGGTCAATTTGGTCTACATGGCCAGATCCAGGCCAGCCAGAGCTACACAGTGAGATACTGTCTCAAGAAACAACAATAAGAAATATAGGGATTTACTTTATATGCATGGTACTATGGATTGTGAGCCCAGGAATTCTAGGAAAGGAGTTTACCACTAAACTACATTTCCCAGGCTGGCTTTGAACTTGCAATCCACCAGCTTCAGCCTTCCAAGTAGCTGGAATTACAGCTGTGTGCCACCACTCCTAAGTGGTATTCTTTTTTTTTTAAAGTTTCCCCTCAGTGTTGGAAAATCAATGTTATTATAAGAAACATAAAACCATTAGCTCTGGCTGTTTTGTCATATTCCTCCAACACCTGTTTCTTGTTTCTTTTGTTGGTGCTGGGGATGTCCTATCACTCAGTTATAGTGCCCACCTTTTTAAAAATTTAAAACAGGGTCTCATGTAGCACGGGCTGCCCTCCAACATGGTATATAGCCAGCAATGAACCTGAACTTCTCTCCCTCCTGCCTCCACCTGCCCAGTGCTGGGAGTACAAACCCGCACCCACCATGATGGGTTTATGCGTGTTTATGTGGTATGGGATGGAACCAAGCATTCTATCAGATGAGCTCCATTCCCAGCCCTGTGGATGTTTTCCTCATGTTTCCAGCCATCCCAGGGGTGCTACAATGAAAGACCTCTGACAAAGGAACAGAACAGGACTAAATTGTTGCCTTATCATAGAATATGCCTTTACTTCCAAGTTTAATTGTGTGTATTCATCAAAAGTCCAAGGGTATTTGATTATTCATATAGGACCAAAAATTCTTTAATATCAAGTCAGGTATATATTTAATTTAGGCTATCTGAAACAGATCTGAAAGATTATTCATTCTTTTAGTGAAAAAGCAAGCATTATGCCAGGAAGAAACTACAGTAAGCAAATGTTCATATTTGAATCTGCCATTTACTCCTACATAAACAGTTTTGAATAAATATAAGACTGGTATCTGACAATACTTAAAGTACTTAATCTTTATAACCTATAATAAATGGAATAACTAAATGTAAAAACAATCACAACTATAAAAGAGAACTCATAAAATTCTCATTGTTTCAGAAATAACCGATATGTCATACCAGAAGTTAATTTATTATATTTACACATGGTTGGTTAAATACATTCTAAATTGTGATGACTATAAGCATAAATGTACTTAAGACACAGAATAAAAACATACATTTGGGCTGGACATGGTGGCACAGGCCTCAGTCCCAGCACTTGGGATGCAAAGGCAGGCAGATCTCTGTGAATTCAAAGCCAGCCTGGTCTACATAGTGAGTTTCAGGTCAGCTGAGACTACAGGGAGACCCTGCCTCATAAAGACAAAAAAAAAGAAAAGAAAAAAAAAAAAGAATACCAGCTGGGCATGGTGCACAGGCCTTTAATCCCAGCACTTAGGAGGCAGAGGCAGGCGGATCTCTGTGAGTTCAAGGACAGCATGGTCTGCATAGAAAGTTCCAGGTCAGCAGAGGCTACAGGGAGACCCTGTCTCAATAAGACAAAGCAAACAAAAACAAATCAAAAAACCAACAAAGAATGCCACCTTAGGCCAGGCATGGTGGCATATGCCTTTAACCCCAGCACTTGAGACAGAGGCAACTATATCTTTGCGAACTCGAGGCCAGCCTAGTCTACAGAGTGAGTTTAACAAGCCAGGTTACCGTAGTGAGACCCGGCTCAAAAAATAAAAAAGAATAACACTTTAAAACTGACTAAGCATCGACTTACATCTCTGAAACTAAAAAACATACTGAATATTAAAAAAAAAACAAGCTAAAAACTGACAAACATATGTACAAATATGTTAATTCTTATCATTTGTCCGTAACAAGATATAAATCAAATGTTATTTGATACTTCCTAGCCTCAATACACTTAGTAATAGTGCAGCATATCCAATAGAGATAGCAAAGAAATTGACAGGGAACACCTGAAACTAATCACGAAAAACCTGTTTTGCTCTTATTACTTGGGCAAGTTCAACTACCATTTGATTCCTTCCTTTAAACTGAACAGTGAAGAGCCCAGATTTAAAAAAAAAAAAAAAAAAAAAGAGCCTATTTCAAACATAATAAGGGGGAAAATGTGGTGGGGGGAACTTAAACTGTTTAACAATTTTTTTTCAAACACACATTTTCAAAGAACATGAGTAATTGAGACAACTGCCTCAAAATATTCCTGGTAACACAATGTTTGCCCATTGACACAAAGATGTTGAGGTACATAAAAGATGTGTAAATAAATGATTGCAATACTTCATCAAGCACTTGATACATTTATAGTAACAATAAGTACTGTGAAGCTAGAATAAAAATTGCAATGTTACAAATGTTGCAAACAAATCTGAACTATTCTCTAATATCTTTCTTCCATTTGTTTTCCTTTTTTAGCATTTATTTAGCATGTATGTACTTTCAATGCTGTGCCTGTGGAGATCAGAGTTAAATTTGTAAGAGATAGTGCTCTCCTTCCACCATGCCATTCTGCGGATTAAACTCAGGTGTGAACTCAGTCTTGGTGGCAGGAGCTATCTTGAGATCCTCCCCTCACCCTACAACACACTTTTTGTTTTAAACCAGATCATACTAGGTAGCTCAGACTGGCCTGAAACTTCTAGCTTCAAGTAATCTTTCTGCCTCTACCACCTGACTGACTAGAAACATAAGTGAATGAGAATGAGAGTGAGAGAGAGAAAGAGAGAGACACACATTAAGAGAGAAAGAGAGACAGAGAGAGAGAGAGAGAGCGCAAGAACTCACAAGTGAGGAGGATATTCAGAAACTGAAATTAGCTAAGTTTGGAGGCAACATTTCTCAGTAAACCTTGAGCTCACCATTTTGCCTAGACCAACTTGCCAAAAAACCTTCAGAATCTGTCTCCAATCCCTCACCCCTACTCACCCTCACCCTAGGATTACAGACATTTGTGGTCATGCCTGGCTTTTACATGGGTGTTGAGGATCTGATCTCAGGTCCTCGCCTTGCACAGCAAGTACTTTACTCACTAACCCATCTTCCTAACCCCTAACAATCTTGTATGTGTGCATGCACACAACTGCCACATGGCACAAATACAGGTCAGGAGACAATCTGTGTAAACAGGTTCTCTCCTTCCACCATCTGAATCCCCAAAAATGGAACTCAGGATATCAGGCATGGAAGCAAATGTCTCTACTAGCTAAGCCATCTATTTAGGAGAAAGCATTAAGCCACATGCAAATGGCATGTGTGGAGGTGATATCAACTGTCAAGATTTAATTCTCTTTCTGTTATGTGAGTATCAAGATCATCAGACATAGCAGTAAGCACCTTTACCTGCTGGGTCACCTCGCTGGCCATCAAAAACTGTACATTTATTTTTAAAAAGAATGTTATTGTCTTGACCTTTCAGTAACTACATTCTTTTTAAAAATTATTATATTTATTTTTGTGTGGTGGGAGGGGAAGGAGACAAAGGTACTTGTGAAGGTCAGAATCAAATATATCCACAATATGGATACTGGAGATCCAACTCACGCAAACACCTTTACCCACTGAGCTACCTACAGGTTTCCTCTACAACCTTTTAAAAACATTAAGTAGTAAATAAAAAACAAAATATTAAGTACTGTTTATTTTTAAAGTTTGAAAGAAAAAGGGCAGCAGTTATTTGCTGCTGTAATCTTTTTTTTTTTTTTTTTTTTTTTTTTGAGACAGGGTCTCCCTGTAGCCCCAGCTGTCCTGGAACTCACAATGTAGACCAGGCTGGTCTTGAACTCACAAACATCTGCCTGCCTCCCAAGTGCTGCGATTAAAGGCGTGCGCCACCACACCCGGCGAGATTAATTTTTTTTAAATTTTATTTATTTTATGTGTATGTGTGTATTGCCTGCATGCAGGTAAGTGCATCCGTGTCCTACACCCATGTTGTGCAATGCCCTCAGGGGTCAGAAGAGGCTGTTGGATCCCCTGGGACTGGAGTTACAGACAGCTATCAGCTGCCATGTGGATGCTGGGATTCAAACCCAGGTCTTCTGCAAGAACAACCAGTGTTCTTAACCGCTGACCCATCTCTCCAGCCCCAATCAGATTACTTTTATAAAGACATAATTTTATTTTATGTGAAGATGTCAGTACCTGTATGTATATATGTGTACCACATGTATGTCTGCTTCCCAGGAAGATGAGGAGAGGGCTTTGGATCCTCTAGAGCTGGAATTACAGATATTTGTGAGCCATCATGTAGATGCTGAGAACCAAACTCAGGAGCCATCTCTCCAACACCTAATCAGATTAATTTTATTATGTGGCTTCAAGTAAACAAAATCTATGTTTCCTACAACTTGAAAAGATGGAATTTAAATGTTTAATTTTAAGAAACTAGTAAATAATCTAGTGAAACAGTAAATTTAGTAAAATAATCTTGTGAAACAATACATGATCCACTTTATAAATATCAATGAAACCAGCCTGAGTATTCTTAAATGTCTAATTAATCCATTTCCAAAGATTAGTAAGATTGTTGTAAACTTTACCCAACATTTAAATAATTTCTGAAATGAAAATGATTTTGTATTGAGAATGGGGCGACCAAAAAGACAGCTCAGCAGTTTATGGCATCTGCTGCTCTTGTAAAAGATCTGAGTTCAATTCCCAGCACCTACACCCTCAGCTCACAGCGACTTAAAACACCATCCGCGGGAGATCCTACACCTTATTTTAGCTTCCAAGAACACCTACACATGTGGGGCATGCTCTCCTACACACATACACACATAAATAAAGTCTTTTCATCTTCTGCATAGTCTTACTACACACCTCTGGCTGGCCCTGAAGTCACAGAGATCCACCTGCTTCTACCTCCCAAGTGCTAGGATTAAAGTGTGTGTATTTATGACTGTAAGAATGTAGACATGAATGTAGTGCCCACAGTGATAGGAAATCATCTCTAGTCATATAGCAAGTGCTACCCTACCACATCTCTCCAGCCGGTCAGTGGCAATTTCTTTAAAAAATGCATCATGTATGCTTTATATGATTATTATTTGATGATTAAAAACATTAGTTGTAAAGCGGGACCTGTGGTAGAGCATGGTAGCATACACCTTTAATCCCAGTACTTGAGAGGCAGAGTCAGGCAGATAGTTTGAAGTCAGCTTGGTCTACAGAGTGAGTTCTAGGACAGCTGGGACTTACAAGGAAACCCTGTCTCAAAAAGACCAACAAAACAAAACAAAAAAAAGCCAAGCATGGGGGCGCACACCTTTAATCCCAGCACGCAGGAAGCAGAGGCAGAGGCAGGTGATCTCTGTGAGTTCAAGGCCAGCCTAGTCTACATAGTGAGTTCCAGTCCAGCTAGGGCTTCAGGAAGACCTGTCTCAAAAAGACCGAAAAAAACAATTTAAAAAAAAAAATCATTAAGTGGTTAGTACCCAAGGAGGAAACAGAACTGAAAAATAAAGCTAGATATTATAAACAAAAATTCAAAAACCTTAAAAGACTGACTCAGATAATTTGGTAATAGAACGTACGAACTAAATTAAATCTTTAGTATTATACAGAAATTATTTTTCTAACTGAATTGAAATGCCACATTTTCATCCATAGAATATTTAGTTGATAGTAAGATAAACAATGCTTGTTGCTACAAGATTTGTTTTACTATGTGTTTGTTCTATTAAAAAAAAAGATAAATGAGCCAGGCATGGGACTATAGGGAGACCGTGTCTCAAAAAGACCAAAAATAAATAAATAAATTAAACGTTCTCAAATACAAAAATGAAGACAGAAAGCTCAATGACTTCAATATAACCTCAGACACATTTTTTTTATCTTTTTGTGACAGGGTCTCCCTGTAGCCCTAGATGGCCTGGAACACACTATATAGACCAGTCTGGCCTTGAACTCAGACATCTGCCTGGCTCTGCCTCCCAGGTTGCTGGGATTAAAGGCGTGTGCCACCAAACCCAGCCAGAAACAACAGAAGAAAAAAATAGTAAATATTTTTTCAGAATAAAGAGTAAAGCTAGAATTCTTTCAAATGAAAAATGAAATTCTTGGTTATCACTAAGATAACCCACCATCCTGCCCCACAAAACCAAAAATATGAGCCGAGATAGCTCTGTGAATAGAGATACTTGCTGTGTAAGCCTGATGACTTGACTTCAATCCTGGAACCCACATACAGGTATAAAAAGAGAATTTAGGACCTGGAGTGATGGCTCAGCAGTTGAGAACACTAACTGTTCTTGCAGAAGACCTGGGTTCGAATCCCAGCACCCATGTTGTCTTCTATCTATACACACAAAACATGGCACCACACACACACACACAAATACACACATACAACCCTAATAATAATTTTTAAAAAAGATTTAAATCTAAATAAGTTAGAAGTCTTTTAAACTAATGCTAGGTGGAAGGAAATTCAGGAGCAAAAGAATATGTTGAACACCCTGCCACTAGTAAAATCCTGTAGATGAAATTCTCTAGTCTATCAATTGGCATGCTATGTGAAGTAGAAGGAAAGGAAAGAAGGACAGAAAAACGAAGGGAGGGAGGAGAAAGGAGATAAGAAAGGAGGGAGCAACAGAGTAAACTGAACATAAGCCGACAGTAAAAAGCCATTTTATAAGATCTGTGTAAATGTGGCCTTTAAATAGCTAATATATTGATATCAAACAAAACTGAATGAAGTTTCAAATAAAAGTTCAGAAGAGAAAACAAATATACTTGAAGATGAAAGAGCTCAGCTGTATGCTCAGAGGTGTTATGTTAGATGGTGAGTACATACTATATATACCTGGAACTTTCAAACTGAAGACTTGTAACAGTATGTTACAAAAGCTAGTCAGGTAAAGACGATGTATGTATTATGTTTCTCATTTAACAACATATATTTTTAAACCATCAATTCAAAGAGAGGAATTATAACAGCCATTTCATAAAATGAGTATTCTTTTTAGAGACTAATATACTACTTGTAAGACATTAAGACAATCACTAGTTTAACAACCATGAAAAATTCAGAAATTAAAAACAAAAGTCTGTAAGATTCTAAATTCATACTGTACAATAAATAAAATATAACTTCACTTTGGTTAACTATCATTTTACTTACATTTTCCATATAGTTTGGTTTAAAGCCCTCCTGCTGTCGCCTCAATTCTTCCTGCTCTCTGTGTCGGATCATTTCTTCCTCACGACGACGATGTTCCTCTTCATGTCTGAAATTTTTTAAAATAAAATTTTCAGCACTATGACATTTGAGCCTCTACTGCTTTCTTTGACATAAAACAATTTATAAGAATTACATTATACATGACAAATCTATGACTAAGAATGGACTATAGTGTCCTAGATTCACAACCAAAAGATAGTCACAACATTTATGTTTATATCAAAGAAATCCAGCCAGTTTGGTGGCACATGCCTATAATCTAATCAATGGAGAATCTGAGATAGTAGATCACAGGTATTAAGTCCAGCCTGAGCTACCTAAACCCAGGAGAACTTTTCTCAAAGAAATCAAGTGCTGGAGATAAGCTCAGCAGTAGAACACTTGCCTAGCATGTGCATAGCCTGGTTCAATCCTGAGCACTAGAGGGAGAGAGAAAAACAAGAGGGTAAAGTCCAGTATCCATTACTTGCATAGCAGAGTTCACAAAGATACTCAAAGCCTAAGCAAAGATGGGAAAAAGTGATCAGTGGGAATGAGAGGGGGACAAGAAAAGTGTGATAGGGGATGAGTATGATTTAAATACATTACATATATGTATGAAGATGTAATAATGAATTCTATTATAAATAAATAAATAACATATGCTAATAAAAATTTTAGCTTGCCTTTTTTTTTTTTTAAAGACAGGGTCTCACTATGCAGCCCTGGCTGGCCTGGAACTTGCTATGTATACCAGGCTGGCCTGAAAGAGAGTTTCTTCTACTTCCCTAGTACTGAGATTAAAGGAGTGTGCCACTATATCCAGCTATTAAAAACTTTAAAAAAGAATTTTAAAGTACATTACTATAAACCAACTACAAAAAATTGATTTATGTGTGGTAATCATTATAAATCCCTCCTTCTCTTATGTTTGTTAACCAATAAGGAAACACACTGGAGAGTCAATACACAACTTGCTTTTATAAGTCAGTCATTTATTGTCTATGACTACTCAAGGGCCAGAATAGGTGAAACAGACATCAAAAGACCTAACACATAAACAATTTTTTATTTTCAAAACACATTTATTGACCCTGACCAAGAGTAAAACCTATGTATATAATAACATTAAGACCTTAACATATAATATGATCAAGTCAGGAAACATACTAAAACTCAAATAACACTCTTACATGATACTGGCATTAAATCAATTAAAATTCAAATGTTTGTGTCACAGACGCACATAGTAAGTAAATCAACAGTGAAGGATGCATAATGCTGGTGCTCCTATAGTAGCCTCAATTTCTCAAATTTCAAGATCTTATTGTGTAGAACTTTATCCCCAAAATACATTTCCACTAAAGTTGTTCTTTCATAGCCAGAGGGAAAACTCAGGACTTCACGGAAAGCATAGTAAAATGCAAAATTCCTAAGAAATTTCAAGTAAATCTGAGCTTTTTTTTTCTCCCCAGATGGAGTTAACTGTTCAAACTGCTAATGCTTTAGAATAACTTAAGAACAAAAAATAAAAATGAAAGCAACAAAACAAAAAATAAGTTAGGTATAATCCTAGCACTCCATAGTAGACAGAGTAAGGAGGATCAAGAGCTTGAGAACACAAGCATGGTGGTGCACATGCCCAGTAGAGGCAGGCCAATCTGAGATTGAGGTCAGCCTGGTCTTTTGATGAGCAAATTTATGAGCAGATTTTGAGACCCAAGTTTCTCATTGTTGCAGGGGAAAAAAAAAAGAGAGAGAGAGAGAGAGACAAAATGAATGTTGTGGTAGTGCATTAGAATCAGTTATTATTTGGGGCTGGAGAGATGGCTCAGCAATTAAGAGCACTGACTTCTCTTGTAGAGGACCCAGTTCAGTTCCCAGCACCCATATGGTGGTTAATAGCAGTCCAACTCCAGGGAATCAGATGCCCTCTTCTGACCTGTGTAGCATTGCATGACACAGGTATACTTACTTACATGCAAGCAATACTCATACACATAAAACAAAAATAATGAATTAAATAATTTAAAGACATATGTACCACCACAACCAGTTAGTTAATAAGGGAATTTTTAAGTGGGGCATAGTGGCTGATGCAGTATTCTGAGGACCTGAAGGCAAGAAGATCATCAGTTTGGTTAGCCTCGCTCACTCAGATTCTGTTTCAAAAACAAAACAGAAAAGAAATGAATTCTTATACCCAACTTTAAGTTTTGTACAGTATATGAATGTGCAATTTTTTGTGGGGGGTGGTTTATATGTGAAAGTATTGGTGCATTCAAGTCAGTGTTGGTGTATTCATATCATTTGTCTTTCATCTTTTTTTGAGATAGGGTCTTTTTTTTTTAATTAAAAAAAAACTTTATTGAGAATTTCATACATGCATATAAAGTGTTTTGATCAAATCCACACCCACTCCCTCCCCAATCTTTTAGTTTTTTAAATAATTGTTCAGCACTGTGCATTCCAGTTAGCTGGTCACCTAGCTTCTTGTGATTCTCCTGCCTCTCATCTCACCTGCAGGAGCAGCTCCTGGATTCAGACACAGGTACCCGGGCTTTACAAGGGTTCTGGAGATTTGAAATTTTAGGTCTTTGTGTTTGCACAGCAAACTCTTTACCAGCTGTCCTAGCTTGTTTCTTCTGACCAGTACCAACTTGGAGGAAAGGGTTTATTTGTCTTACATCTCCCAGGTCGCAGTTCATCAGGGAGCCCAAGGTAGGAACTCGGCAGGAACCTGGAGGCAGGAGGTGGAGCACAGGCCATGGAGGAACACTGCTTACTGTCTTGCTCCCTTGGCCCCTGCTCAGCCTGCTTTCTTATGCAACACAGGCCCACCTGCCCAGGGGTGGCACCACCCACAGTGGGCTGGGCCCTCCCACATCACACATCAAGAAGATGCCCTTCACACTTGGCCACAGGCCAGTCCAATAGAGGCAATTCCCCGATTGAGGCTCCCTCAACTCAGGTGTGTCAAGTTGACACTAAAGCTATCCAGCACACCAGCTGAGCCTTCTCCCCAGCCTCAAAGTAATTCTTTAATAGTAAAAACTTAGCAGTATTTTATTAATGTCTGGGAAAGAAATTAACCCATATGTCTTTGTTACTATAGTTTGCTCTTGATCCAGCCTGGCCTTGAATGAGTTAAGTAGTGTTAAGTAGCCCATGCTGCTCTCAAACTCTTTTCTTTCTTTCTTTCTTTCTTTCTTTCTTTCTTTCTTTCTTTCTTTCTTTCTTTCTTTCTTTTTCTTTCTTCTTGTCTTTTTGAGATAGGGTCTCCCTGTAGCTCTAGCTGGCCTGGATTCGCTATGTAGACCAGGCTGGCCTCCAACTCAGAGATCCATCCGCCTGCCTCTACCTCCCTAGTGCTGGGATTAAAGGCATGCACCACCACGCTTGGCCTTTTCTTTCTTTCTCCTTCCATTCCTTCCCTTTCTTCCCTTTCTCCCCTTTCCCCTTCCCTTCCCTTTCCTTCTCTCCCTCCCTCCCTTCCTTTTTTGATACAGGGTCTCCATGTAGTACCAGCTGGCCTAGAACTGACTATGGAGACCAGGAAGGCCTTGATGTCACAGTCTCTTGCCTCTGCCTCCCAAGTTCTGGGATTAAAGGCATGTACCACCATGCCAGGCTCAAACTCATAAAGACAAGGTCTCCCTGTAACCCCAGCATCCCTGACACTTGCTAATTCTGGGGATGGGGGTTAATACCTAAAATTCCTGTACTTGAGAGCCTGAGGCAGAAAAATTTCAAGTTGAAGACAGCCTGTGCCATGAAAATCTATACACAAACACATACACACATACAAAATAGATACAGAAAGTGCTAATCTATACCCTAACTGTGTACATATGATTTGTCAGGTCACCAGCCAAGATACAATTTTCTAAAATTCCATGCTTACATGTATCTACAATCCCTGTACTCAAAAGGTTCGAAGTAGGAAGATCAGATGTTCAGCTCATTCTCAGCTCCACAGCAAGTTCAAGGACAGCTATATAAGAATGTTTTTAGAAACAAAAAACAACAAAAGTTTTTAAAGAAAAAAACCTGTCTACTCTTAATTTGGCTAACATTCTCCTAAAGCCACTTGCATTTTCTTTGTGTTAAATGGTCTTTATTTTTTAAAGGAGTTTGAGGTTCCCAAGAAAACTGAGTGGAAGACAATGTGTTCCAAAGTACTTCCTGCCCCACCCCACACACAATGACAACCACCTACTGTCAACATGTCCCCAAAGTGGCACAATGGTTAAAATACAAGAATCCACAATGAAACATCATTATCACCCAGGATCCAACGTTTTATGTTATGGTTCAGTCTTGGTGTGCATTCTGACACATGTATAATACCAGGTGTCTACCATCACATGTAAAGCAGTTTTACTCCCTAAAACCTCTATTTTCCAGGGCTGGAGAGATGATTCAGTGGTTAAGAGCACTTGCTGCTCTTGCACAGGATCTGGGTTCATTTTCCATCACCCACATAGCAGTTTACATCTGATGTCCTCTTGTGGCTTCCAAGGGCATGAGGCACACATGGTATACAAACATAAATGCAGACACCCAAACAAGAACAAATAAATCTTCAATCTAAAACTATTTCCCATACCTTCACGCCTACCTTCCTGAACAAACCTCTTGCAAGTACTAACCTTTCACTGTGTCCCTAATTTGCCCTTTCCACAGTAATTGGTGTCATAAAATATCTGCCCTTTCAAACTGTTTTCTTTCATTTAGCAACAGGCTCATAAATTTCCTTCCATGTCTTTCTCTGGCTTAATGACTCATTCCTCTATAGGAAAACTAATATTCTATTGTCTACAAACCACAACTTCTTCAAGTTCATTCATTTTCAAGGCATACCTCAACCATGTAATAGTATGAGAGCAGCCTGGGCTATATGAGACCTTGTCACAAAAAAAGGGGGTAGGAGAAGTGGCTCAGTGGTTAAAAGCACAGGTTGTTCTGCTCTTGCAGAGGAACTGGGTTTGGTTCCCAGCACCCATATGGCTGCTAACAACTGTCTCTAACTACAGTTCCAAAGGTTTCAATACTTTCTTCTGACCTCTGTAGGCACTGAACAGCATGGGTGCACTTACATACAGGTAGGCAAGACACACACACACACAAAAATAAATAAATAAATAAATAAATAAAAACTTCAACAACAACAACAACAACAACAACAAAAAAAACCTAACCAAACATTTAGATTCTCCATCACTTTTCAGTGTTATACTACTCATTTCTTCTAACAGGTCCATTTGTAGTATTTAGATAGCAATGTGGGTCTTCATACCATTTGATTTTATTTGTTTTTACTTTGGTTGTTTCTTTTTTGAGATTTAAGACTGTGAATGATATAGGACTTATGGCCAAAAGTCTAGTTGTCAAGATGAAATTAAAAACTGGGAGCCAGGTACTGTGGCATACATCCTTAATCCCAGCACCCAGGAGGCAGAGGCAGGCAGATCTCTGTGAAATCGAGGCCAGCCTGGTTTACATAACGAGTTCCAGGTCAGCTGGGGCTACAGGGAGACCCTGTCTCAAAAAGACAAATAAGTAAATAAATAGAAAGCTGGGATCAGATAAGGTTTTACCTTAGGAGTCATCTTTTCTTTTTCTAAGTATAAAAGATTTGAACATGTTTACATAAAAAGGGAAGAAGAAAAAAGCAGCAGTAATGTATTCCTTAAGAGGGAATGTATCAAATAGTACTCGACTATTTGATACATTAAAATTATCTAGAACACTGTAGATAAAAGACTGGCCAGGAACTTGCAAGTCTCTCCCTTCGGTAGTACAATTATGTGCCATCATGCTCATGTACTTATTATTTTTATAGAGATATACTTTCAAAACAAAAATTTCAATTTTGTATCATCATAGCTTTGTTCATAACATTAGCTTATGATTTTTGAAAACTTTGAAAAGTGAATGATTATAAATGTCCATAATCTGTGATGGAGATATAGCTGGTAAAATGTCTCCCTAACTTGCATGATGCCCCAAGTTTGATTCCTAGTACTTTACAAGCTGGGCATGGTGGTACATATGTATAATTCTAGCACTTAGAAAAGTTAAGGCTGGAGGATGACACTTTGAGGTCAATCTGGTATGTATTAAGAGTTTCAAGACAACCCAGACCACATAGCTTGTTCTGTCTCAAAACCAAAGGAAACAAAATAGTAATCCAGATGTATCCATCTCTGGAAAAATGGTATGGCAAATCACTGAGCACTCTGATAACACATGCAATATTTAACTTCAAAGTGTATACAACCAAGGCACCCTTAAAGAGCTACAAAATAATAACAAATAATTATACTATATAGTAATCACCTATGCATGGACAAAAAGGAGTTTTCATTTTTTCAGTATTTTTCAACTTTCACAACTTGTTTGTAATGAAAGATAGGGAATTTTCCTAATACAACAAATTAAACACACATTTTTGTTAACAATGAAGTTCTTTTACCTCAGTTGTATTTGTTTCCGTTTTTGCAACTCTTGGTTTCTGAGTTCTTCCAATCGTCTGAGTTCTTCTTGACGTCTCATTAGATCTATAAAATATTGACAGCACATTAGTATTTTTACCTCCCTTTTATGTACTTTTAGATCCAAAAACGAAGAGAGACTCTGTTATTGGCATATGCAAGAATCAAGGAATATTGGTTTTACTGCTGTTTGGTTTTTGTTTTTGTTTTCTTGAGCTACGATCTCACTATGTAGCCCTGGCTGGCATAAAACTCACTATGTAAACAATGCTGGCCTTGAATTCAGAGTTCCATCTGCCTCTGCCTTCTTAGTTTTTTGAGATGGAGTTACACTGTAGTATAAGCTATATTTCACTATGTAGCAAAGTGACCTTAAACTCACAGCAATCAACATGTCTCAGCTTCCTCTGAAGCTTTGTTCCTCGGAAGCTTCCTTTTTATTTTGAGACAGTGTTTTGGTATATTATATAACAGGTTGGCCTCAAACTTGTGATCTTCCTGCCTCACTCTCTGGGCTAATAGGAATGCATAGCACATGTGGCTTCTATGCCGCTTCTAAAGAAATCAATAGAGAATAAACATCAGATAATCAAATGATGAACATAAAGTCACCCCTGCACCTATTAAAAATGTGGTTACGGGGCTGGAGATAGGGCTCAGCGGTTAAGAGCACTGACTGCTCTTGCATAGAACCCGGGTTCAATTCCCAACACCCACATGGTGTCTATGAACCATCCTTAACTCCAGTTCCAGGGGAATCTGATGCCCCCTTCTGACCTCCTTCCGTGGCATGACACAGTGTACTCACAAACATGCAGGCAATATGCTCATATACATAAAATAAAAATAGTATTTTTAAAAATGTGGTTAAGACTTCTATACATAGATTAATTCAAGAATATTAAGTCAATGTCATAAAAATCCACACAAATTAGAACCAAAATAACAAAAACTGACAGAGTAGATGTGCACCTACTAGCATCAGCTCTTCTGTGCTTGATCCAACAAGGGAAAGCAAGGGGGTGGGGAACAGATGAGCTAAATGGGACAATTTCCTAGGTCTTTTTTCTTTGGCAGTCAGGAATGATCCTTAAAGAACATATACTTCACACTGGCCACTTTTGTAGAGGACCCGTCTTCAGTTCCCAGCACTCACAACACAGCTAATAACCATCCTTAATTCTAGTTCTAGGGGGCTCTGATGCCCTCTTTTGGCCTCTCAGGGCATTGCACAATACAACTGCACTTCCATACATGTATGAAAATAATATTTTTAAAGTGTGCAGTATCACACCAGGTACTACAGTCTCATCAAAAGTGTATCAGTTGCATTCCACAGCTGGTCTGGAGCTATTCTTATGGAAACAGCTGTGGCATTCCAACTGTTACACAATTAAAACAAGTGCTTCTTTCTCTAGCTGCTAACAGGAAACAGGCATACACATGACAGATGTTAAGGTCTGACCCTAAGTGAAAATATGTAGTTCCGTATTTATATTAAACATTTTAATCAGTTACAGTAACAAAGGTAACCCAAAATAACCATGAAACCAGGTAGGTTGGTGAACACTAATGATCCTCGCATGTAAGAGGCTACAGTAAGATTATAGGTTCAAGGCCAACTTAGGCTACACAGTTGAGTTCTGGTCTATTTAGGGTTAAAAAATGATACACTACCTCTAAAACATACATAGCCATAAAAAAAATCTAGAGCTGGGCGTGGTAGCTCACGTCTTTAATCCCAGCACTTTGGAGGCAGAGCCAAGAAGATCTTGTGAGTTCAAGACCAGCCTGGTCTATATAGTGAGTTCCAGGCCAGCTGGGGCTACAGGGAGAACCTGTCTCAGTAAGACCAAAAACAACAACAACAAAACCCAGAAAGGTTATCCTACAGCCCAGGCTAACTTCAAAGTCATTATAGAGTAGATCATGACCTTGAATTCCTGATCCTCCTACTTCCAAATTATTCAGTGTTAAAAACACAGGCATGTGTAAGGACACATATTGGCCATAGTAAACATTTTAGTGTGCCAGGCATAGTGGTGCACATTTTTCTTCCAGCATTTGAGGAAAGGATCAGCAGTTCAAGGTTATCTTCCACTAACTATACAGAAAATATAGAGTAGATCATGACCTTGAATTCCTGATCCTCCTACTTCCAAATTATTCAGTGTTAAAAACACAGGCATGTGTAAGGACACATATTGGCCATAGTAAACATTTTAGTGTGCCAGGCATAGTGGTGCACATTTTTCTTCCAGCATTTGAGGAAAGGATCAGCAGTTCAAGGTTATCTTCCACTAACTATACAGAAAAAATTGGGGTTTGGGCTGAGACCCTGTCTCAAAAAAAAAAAAAAAAATTAAAACAACAAAAAAGCAGGTGTTATAGTGAGCCACAGTTGCCAACTTAACACAAAAAGCTGAGGGGGAATGTCACTGAAGTATTTCCCAGATCAAACTGCCCTGTGGCCAAATCTTTGAGGCATTTTCTTTTTCTAAAAAAATACTTTATTATTTTTATGTGTATGTGTATTGCCTACATGTATGTAAGTGCACCTGTGCCCTGCAATGCTCATGGACATCAGAAGAGGGCATCGGATCCCTGGAACTGGAGTTAAGGACGGTTATGTGGGTGCTATGAATTGAACCTGTGTCCTCTGCAAAAGCAGTCAATGGTTTTAATCCCTGAGCCATCTCTCCAGCCCACTGAGGCATTTTCTTAATTGCTACCTGAAACAGGAGGCCCCAGACCACTGTACATTGGTTATGCCATCCCTAGGTAGTTGGGTCACTGAGGGGCTTGAGAGAGAGCTAGTCCACAGACAGGGAGTTCAGTCCCCAGAACCCAAACAGGCTCACAATGCCTGTAACTCCAGTTCCATACTCACAGGCACAAGCCTCCCCACACATAATTAAAAATAAAAATAAAATTAATCTGGCCAGGCGTGGTGGCACACGCCTTTAATCCCAGCACTAGGGAGGCAGAGGCAAGAGGATCTCTGTGAGTTCAAGGCCAGCCTGGTCTACATAGTGAGTTCCAGGACAGCTGGGGCTACAGGGAGACCCTGTCTCAAAAAAGACCAAAAACAAATAAATAAAATTAATCTTTTAAAAAATAATTAAAGTAGCATTCCTGTGGTTTCTGCCTCAACTTCCTGTCTTGAATTCCCTTAAGTATAACCTGTAAGTGAAATAAACCTTTTCCTCCCCAAGTTGCTTTTGGTTATTTCAACACAGTAACAGGAAACAAAGAAGAACAGTGAGTATGGTGATACACTTAATGACTACATTTGGGAGGTAGAGATAGGATTAGGAGATCAAGGTCAACCTAGGCTGCAAGAGACTGTGTCAAAAAAAGAAAATCTGTAATAGAAAATGGAGAAGCGAACAAATTTAAAAGTAGAAAAAAAGAAATCCAGAAAAAAAGGAAAAGGGAAGCTTCTCAGATGTATTTAAGCAGCTCATCTTACTGTAAGGTATGTGAATACTAGATGAGAATAAATTATTAAGACTGCCCTAAAAGGGGGAGATGGAGAGATGGCTCAGCAGTTAAGAGTACTAGCTGCTCTTGCAGAAGACCCAGGTTCAATTCCCAGCATCCACAGCGTGGCTAACCACCATCTGTAACTCCAGTTCTGGGGATCCAAAACCATATTCTGACGTCCAAGGGCACTGCACAACATGGGTGCACTTACATTCATAGAGGCAATACACTTATACACATGAAATTTAAAAAAAAAATTTTTTTTTTTTTTTTTGTCTTTTTTGAGACAGGGTCTTCTTGTAGCCCCAGCTGTCCTGGAACTCACTATGTAGACCAGGCTGGCCTCGAACTCACAAAGATCTGCCTGCCTCTGCCTCCCAAGTGCATAAAAAACATTTTTTTTAATAAAAAACACCTTTAAAAAAAAGTAAGTTGTCATCAGGAATGCTGGCTCACACCTATAATGCCAGCTCTCAAGACAACAAAATTTCAAGGCCAGCCTGAGCTATAGAATAAGAGTCTGTTTCAAAAAGCAAAAAAGTTCTCTCAGAGTAATTTTTTTTTAAAAAATATATTGAACTACATTCAGTCTCTCAACTCCTAACTGGCAACTTAATATTAATAGATACCAGTGGGACAGAAAAACAAAATTAAGGAAAATAAAAAGAGATTATCACATTTCCTTTACCTTGCCTCATTAGCATTAACTGGTGTTCATGTCTAGCTGCTTCCATCTCTGCCTCCAGTTTCTCTTTGGCTTCTCTGATGTTTCTATCAACCTGTTCACGCTGCTGCTTTTCCATTTCATCAAGAGCCTTCCATCGAGATGCATACTCAAATTCAAATGTCCCAGGTTGAGCAAAACGTGGTGGTTGTTCTCTTTCCCTAAATCAACATTAAAAACACACAGAAATGTATGCTAAAGAGATAAATAGAAAACAAAAACTATTACATACTGGACATTTAAGTTTATGACCTCAGCAGGTAGGCACTCTTGATTATCTTATGGCAGTATTATAAAACAGATTCTATACACACCAAATTTAAGAAATTGCCCAAGATTGTCCAGCTAAGTAACAGAACAAGAATTCAAGCTTACAAAACCTAATGCTCAAACTATGACCTATGCACTTATTACTACCTCGAAAGCCTTTCTCATTTTCCTTCAACTACTTCATTAGAATCCAATGTGGGTTGTTTTTTATTTTTTGGTCTTTTTGAGACAGGGTCTCCCTGTAACCCAAGCTGGTAAGGAACTCACTAGAGACCAGGCTGGCCTCAATTTCACAAAGATCCACCTGCTTCTGCCTCTACCTGAGTGCTGAGATTAAAGGCCTGCCTGTGTCGCCAACACTTGGCTTCAGATTTCTGTTAGCAATAAAAAAAATTGTTTTGGGAGGGCATGACAGAAGACACCCTTGACCCCAGCAGAGGGAGAGGCAGGTGGATCTCTGTGAGCTCAAGACCAGCCTGGGATGGTCTACATAGTGACTTGCAGGTCAGATTGGACTATCACATACACAAAAAAACTTTGTCAGGGGCAAGGGAGATGGCTTAGCAGTTAAGAGCACTGGCTGCTTTTGCAGAAGACCAGAGTTGAAATCTCAGCACCCACTGGCAGCTAACAACCATCTGTAACTCCAGTTCTAAGGGAATTTGACAACCTCTTCTGACCTCCACAGGCATTGGACAAAACAGATGCACTTACATACCAAAATTCAACAAAGTCTTCAATCATGCTCGGCTATGATAGTTTCTATTAAAATGTATTAATAGGGGCTGGAGAGATGGCTCAGCGGTTAATAACACTGACTATTCTTGCAAAAGACCCAGGTTCGAATCCCAGCACCCACATGGTAGCTAACAACTGTCCATAATTCCAGTAACAGGATCCGACACCCTCTTCTGACCACCACAGGCACTGCACGACACAGGTGCACTTACCTACGTGCAAGCAATACACACATACACATAAAATAAAAATTATAAAATATTTTTAAAAAGGGGGGGGCTGGAGAGATGGCTCAGCAGTTAAGAACACTGGTTGTTCTTGCAGAAGACCTGGGTTTGAATCCCAGAACCCACATGGCAGCTAACAACTGTCCATAACAGTAACAGGAGATCCGACAGCCACTTCTGAACTCTGTGGGCACTGCACAACATGGGTGCCCTTACCTACATGCAGGCAATACATGCATACAAAAGAGCCCGGCGTGGTGGCACATGCCTTTAATCCCAGCACTTGGGAGGCAGAGGCAGGCGGATCTCTGTGAGTTCAAAACCAGCCTGGTCGACATAGTGAGTTCCAGGACAGCTGGGACTACAGGGAGACCCTGTCTCAAAAAGACCAAAATAAATAAAGCAATAAAAATAAAGAAATAAAATGTATTAATAGTAGCTGGGTGTGGTAGCATATGCCTTAAGTCCCAACACTCAGGAGGCAGAGGCAGAGGCAAGTGGATCTCTGTGAATTCATGGCCAGCCTGGTCTACATAGCAAGTTCCAGACCAGGGAGACCCTGTCTCAAAAAGACAACAACAACCACAAAAGCATTATTAGAGGGGGCTGGAGAGATGGCTTAGTGACCAAAACAACTTCCAGTCTCCTGATTCCAGTTCCAGGGGATCCGAACATCCTCTTCTGACCTTTGCGGGCATTGCATGACCTGGGTGCACTTACATACATCAGGAAATATACTCATACACATAAAAAAAAATTAAGCCAGGAATGGTGGTAGAAGCCTTTAGTCCTAGCACTGAGGCAAAGGCAGGCGGATCTCTGTGAGTTCAAGGCCAGCCTGGTCTACATAGTGAGTTCCAGCTAGGGCTACAGAGAGACCCTGTCTCAAAAAGACCAAAAATTAATTAATTAATTAAAAAGTATTTATGAGGGCTGGAGAAATGACTCAACAGTTAAGAGCACTGGCTGCTCTTGTCCTTTCCAACTTGAGCCCTGTGGAATGGCTCCTGCAAAGAAGGGTGGCAAGAACGGCTGTTTCGCCATCAATGAGGTAGTGACCTGGGAATATACCATCAACATTTATAAGCAAATTAATGGAGTGGGCTTCAAGAAATGTGCCCCTTGGGCACTCAAAGAAATCCGGAAATTCACCATGAAAGAGGTAGGTACTCCAGATGTGTGCATTGATACTAAACTCAACAAAGCTGTCTGGGCCAAAGGACAAAGGAATGTTCCACATTGTATCCGTGTTCATTTTTCCAGAAAACATAATGAGGATGAGGATTTGCCAAACAAGCTATATACCTTGGTAACCTATGTCCCTGTTACTGCATTCAAAAATCTACAGTCACTGTGGATGAGAAATAACTGCTGAGAGTCAAATAAAGTTATAAAACTGCCCCCCCCAAAAGAGCACTGGCTGCTCTAGCAAAGAACCCAGGTTCAAGTCAAAGCACCCAGAGTGGCTGAGAATGGCTGTAACTCCAGTTCATCAGGAATTCAATGCCATGTAGTGACCTCTGCAGGCATTGCACAACATGGGTGCACTTTCCTATATACAGGCACTACACTCTTATGCATGAAATAAAATTTTTTTTAAATTTTAAAGTTTTTTTAAAAGGTGTTTATTAAAAGCTGAGCGTGGTGGCGCATGCCTTTAATCCCAGCACTTGGGAGGCAGAGACAGGCGGATCTCTGTGAGTTCCAGGCCATCTGGGGCTATAGAAAGACCCTGTCTCAAAAAGAACTCCCAAAAAGTGTTTATTAATAGCTCCTAAGTCAGAAAACCCAATTTTCTGTGTATGTCTGAGTGTATGCCACATGTGTGTGGCTGCCCATGAAAGCCTGAAGAGGATATTGGATATCCTGGAACTGGAGTTACAGAAGTTTGTGAGATGCCTGACATGGGTACTGGGAAATAAATTTGGGTCCTCTGCAACAGGCAGCTCTCTTAACCACTGAGTTATCTCTCCATCCCCAAGAATGACTTTTTCAAAAATATTTTCTTTTCTTTTAAATTTATTACGTTTTTTTATATGTGAGCATTTCACCTATAATGTATGTAAGTAGACCACATGCATATAGTGCTAGCAGAGGAAAAAATGGGCTATTGGATCCCCTGGAACTAGACTTACACATGGTTGTTATCCACCATGTTTTGTTGCTGGGAACTGAACCTGGGTCCTCTGTAAGAGCAGTCAGTACTTTTGACCAACAAGCCATCTCTCCAGTCCCCCCTCCCTTTAAAAGAAAAACAAAAACCAAGAGTCTCCCTGTAGTTCCAGTTGGCCTAGAACTCACTGTGTAGACCAGACTGGCCTCTAACTCATACCATGGCATATGCATACATACCCCCATACACTCACACACCAACACACAAAACAAAAAATATTTTTCTTTAAAGTGGAGACATTCCTAAGTTCATGAACATGTTTATATATATATAGCATTCCATATAGACCAGGTCAAGCCAATTTATATTCCAACAATACTTAATAAAAATGTGATATAATACCCAAGGATAATATCTAAAATATCTTGATTAATCAAGTCTTACTTATGGTATTGTTGAGTTTTCTGCATTAGCTTTTCTGGCAGGCCATCTTCATCATCAAACTGCTCCATGGGCTCCACAATGACTGGACGAGGGGTCCTAGAGAATTGTAAAGGCATAATTAAAAATTAATTTAGTGTCTACAATTAGAATCCTAAAGTGCTATAATAAAAATATTTTCTTGGAAAATGTCTTCCCAAGTATAGTGGTACGTAACTTTTAGCCCCAACATCGGGGAGGCAAAAGCAGGTAGGCCTTGGTGACGTCAAGGCCAACCTAGGTCACACACAGTGACACTCTGTCTTAAGAGTCTAATATATATATTTGTAAATAAAATCAATAAATACTGCTAAACACGCACAGATAAATTTCAAAGGCAGAAAAAGATTACATAAATTATTACCAAAAAGCATCATTAACTACCTCAGTCATCTTTTATAAAATGTGATTTAAGGGAGGCAGAGGTAGATAACTCTGTGAGTTCAAGGCCAGCCTGATCTACAGTCAGTTCCAGGCCAGCTGAGGCTACAGGGAGAGCCTGTCTCAAAAAAAATTTATATAAATAATAAATAAATGGAATATATGTAGGGTCAGAAAAGGCAGACATGGTGGCTTACACCTACATTCCAACATTACACAATATGAGGCAGGAGGACTGTGGCCTTAGGTACAAAGTGAGTTACAGGCAAATAACAAAATGGAGGAGTTCAGTGGTAGAGTAGGCAACTATGGCAAATTGAATCCACAGCATACACACACACACACACACACACACACACACACACACACACACACATCACTATCTTAAACCATATTAAATGTCTATGGGCCTCATCATCTCACGTTCTATCACTTCAAGCACCCATATCTGCCTATTTCCCAGTATCCCTGTGTCTATCTGTACTGTTCAGGAAATTCTAGCCAGGTAAACACTTTTAAGCCCAGCACTTGGGAGGCAGGGACAGGCAGATCTCCGTGAGTTGAAGCCAGCCTAGACTCCATAGCAAGTTCTAGGACAGCCAGGTTTACAAAATGAGACCCTGTGTCAAAAATGAAAAAAGAAGAGGGAGGGGAAAAAAGAGAAAAAGAAAACTGCTGACAAGTCCTTCTCCCTTCAAACACCTCACACTCACTCTCCCTTAATAAATCTACATTCACGGGGGGAGGGTGTGTGTGTGTAAAGCAAGCCAGATATAGTAGTACATACCTGTGATTCTACTGTTTGTGAGGTATAGAAAGGAAGATGAGTTCATGGAGCTCAAATTGGGTTATATAAGACTCTGTATCAAAAATGAAAAATGCCCTTTTTCCAGCAGTGACAACGTCCTTAAGAGAACATGCCTCTCACAAAGGATCTCCTTCATCCCTCTCCAGAAGAGAAGAGATACACAAGAAGCAGCACCTGGTATAGAGCCCCAATTCCTACTTCATGGATATAAAATGCCCAGGATGCTATAAAATCACCACGGTCTTTAGCTATGCACAAACGATTGTCTTGTGTGTTGGTTGCTCCACTGTCCTCTGTCAGCCTACAGGCAGAAAAGCACAGCTTACAGGATGTTCCTTCAGGAGGAATCAGCACTAAAAGTACCCTGAATCAAGATGAGTGAGAAACTATCCCAATAAACACATTTTGGATTTAAAAAAAAAAAGAAGAAAAGAAAAATGCTAAAACCTGAGGCCTAAATCAGCCAAGCAAAAGAAAGAGGAAGCAGAAGCCACTCAAGGAACACATTAGAGGTAGAAAAACAAGAGAAAGGAATGGATGCTGACAGATATGACTAGAAACCCTCCTTTTACTACTATGGTTGTAAGTAAAACAGGAAGGAGAGTTCATGGGAAAGGTGAGTGAGAAAAGTAGAATGGATGATATAATATTAAAATGCTTTTGCTATTAGCTTATTACCATGCAAGCAATAGTGAAATCTATTTATATTGCCTTCAGGACAGTGATGCTTCAGAAAAAAACAAGTCAAACTGTTAACACAAGGTATTACCCTAAATTAAAGGGGGGGAAAAAAGATACAAAATGGGCTAGAGATGTTACTTGGTTGGTAGAATACTTGCCAGGCATGCATAAAATCTTGGGTTCAATCACCAGCATTGCATTAAACTAGACATGGTGGTGCCTGTAAACCCAGTACTCAGGAAGTAGAGGCAAAAGGAAACAAAGTTCAAAGTCATCCTTAGCTATATAATGCGTTTAAGGCCAGCTTGGGCAACAAATCCTGAGAGAGAAAAAGAAAGAAAAAGAGAGAGAAGGAAACAATTTCTTAAAAATTATTTCTCAGCTGGGTGTGGTGGCACACGCCTTTAATCCCAGTACTTGGGAGGCAGAGGCAGGCAGATGAGTTGGAGGCCAGCCTGTTCTACATAGTGGGTTCCAGGACAGCTGGAGCTACAGGGAGACCCTGTCTCAAAAAAAAAAAAAAAAATTTCTCAGCCAGGTATGGGTGACACATGCCTTTAAAATCTCAGCACCTGGGAGATAGAGAGGCAGGTGGAGCTCTGTGAATTGGAAGCCAGCCTGGTCTATCTAGTGAGTTCCAGGACAGCTGGAGCTATAGGGAAACCCTGTCTCCAAAAAATTTCTCATCAGGTGTTTTGATTGTTCATACTGTAAATCCAGCACTAGGGAGGCAAGAGAACTGCTGAAAATCCAGGCCAGCCTAAGCTACATAGTAAGTTCCAGATCAGCCTGGGATACAGAGTTCCAGGTTGAGAGGTCAAGATAGAAACATTCACATCCTTTCAATAATATAAAGGCAACTCCAACTGTCATATATTTTAAAAATACACAAGCTTTTCTGTTCTTTTCAGTTCTAGCCCCTGGCCATCTCGAGCTCCGAGTGCCTATCACCACGCCTCGGAAAATTGAAGAAATTAAAGACTTTCTGCTCACAGCCAGGTGAAATGATGCCATATCCCTCAAGATCAAGAAAAACAAGGATAATGTAATTTTCAAAGTCTGCTGTAGCAGATATTTTTTTCTTTTCTTTTTTTTTTTTTTTGGTCTTTTTGAGACGGGGTCTCCCTGTAGCCCGAGCTGTCCTGGAACTCACTATGCAGACCAGGCTGGCCTTGAACTCACAGAGATCCACTTCCCTCTGACTCCCAAGTGCTGGGGCTACAGGTGTGTGCCACCATGCCCGGCTGCAGCAGGTACTTTTACACTCTGATCATCACAGACAAGAAGGCAGAGACAACTGAAGCAGTCTCTGTTCCCTGGTTTGGCAGTGAAGGAGCTGAAATGAACCTGGGCTCCTCATCTGGACTGTATTAAAAATCCTCAAAAGCCCCCCCCCCGCCCCCCCCCAAAATATACTCAAGAAAAATGTACTAAGCAAAATACTTGTCTCTCTAAACATGCCGTAATTATTGAGAAATGACAAGGTTAACTACATGAAGCCAATGAAAAATGTAAACAAAGTTCAGGGGAAAAATACACGCTATTTAATCCCAGCAGTCTGGAGACAGAGGCAAAGGCAGGAGACCTCTGTAAATTTAAGACCAGCCTGGTCCACACAGCAAGTTCCAGGATTGTATAGTGAGACCTTTTCTCCAAAAACAGCAAAGTCATAAAGAGCTAGGCGTGGTAGTGCACACCTTTAGTTGAGGCAGAGGCTGGCAGATCTCTATGAGGAGTGAGTTCCAGGCTACAGGGAGACAGACCATGACTCAAAAAACCAAGAACAGAAAGAATGAATATGAATATGAATATGAATCAATAGATAATTATCAACGTTAGGGGAAAAGGAAGTAGAAACCTTGAGCAATACACACAAATTTACACTGTCTCCATACCTATCCCTTTATATCCTGTTGTTCCTGCAATTCAGCTTCTAAAGAGATACATGAATAAATGAGCAAAGATGAGTCAGTCATAACTCCCTTTATCACATAACATAAAATAATAAGGTATGTGGTATTGAAATATTTGTTTTGATTGCTCTCTGTAGAGATAAAAGCTAAGATGTTAACATTTGTGGTTTCATTGCATCTACCACTCCTTACAGAAGCTCTCTTTGTCCATTTTTTTTTTCTTACTTCATTTTCATCTTTAAGTAGTAACAAAAGTTTTTAAAACCTGGTTTAAATTCTACTAAGAAGCCGGGCGTGGTGGCACAGGCCTTTAATCTCAAAGACAGGCAGATCTCTGTGAGTTCAAGGCCAGCCTGGTCTACACAGCTGAGTTCCTGGTCAGCTGGGACTACAGAGACCCTGCCTCAAAAAGACCAAAAAAAGAATTCTATTAATAGGTACAATTACTAACTTTATTTTACACACAACTGGGAGTATAGAGAGAGACTAAATGGAAAATAAAGGTAAAACAATGTTAATATGGAGTTACAGGGCTTGGGGGATATCTCAAGTCAGTAAAGTGCTTGCTATGCAAACATGCATGAAGACCTGAGTTTGATCCCCGGTATCTACATAAACTGGGGGAATGAGGAACACTTGTAATCCTAGAGCTAGGAAGGAAGGTAGAGAATAGGCAGATACCTCAGGCTCACTGGCCAGTAGACATAGCTGAATCACATCACTATGCCCCAGGTCCCAGTGAGAGTCCAGTCTCAAAAACAAGGTGGCTAACTAACTCCCAAAGAAGGAGCTGAGAGCTGGCCTTCATGCGTGCACACACACACAACCTGGAGCTACTACTGTAAGGTTTTTGCCCCACCCCATCTTTCTACCAAACACATCGTGTATTAGTTAGCAACTTGAAAAATGTTCTATTGTGAAAAAATTAAACACTAAGTTTTGTAAGTCACTCATGGAGCATATGCCTATAATTCCAAGCAGCTTGGGAAAAGGAGCATGAGAAGTTAGCTCAAGAACATCTTAAACTATATACAATATACAGAGTTCAAGGCCAGGCTGGACCACATGAGACTATCTCAAAGCAAAGCAAAACAAAGTAAGTGTTTTAGAATATATTCTAGCGAAGGTTAGATACATAGCTTAATGGTACAACACTTACCCAGACTGTAAGGCACTAAATTGGAGTCACAGAACAAAAATCCCCACTTAAAAAAAACCAACTAGTGAAGTTCCTTGAAATTCTATCATTTGGAGAGGACTGTAACACATTTTAATGAATAACTGAATTTCCTCAGTTTGGATCTATATATGAATCACATACCATTTGCTTGTTTCAAACATTGTCATTTAATATAAAACGGCACTATTTTAGATATACACAATGTATCACACCTGGGTAAGGCTAAGTTCTTGAAAGCTGTTTCTATTCTTCAAGGAGTCTGTGATCATGCACCTTTACTAAATGTCACTTAAAGAGGAAACTCTTAAAAAATATACCCATGCAAACAGAGACCTTCAGGGGCTAGCAGACCAGGTTCAAGGCATCTCACCACATCACTGTGCAATACAATGGTTGAATGGTGAAGTGCTACAAGGGGGTAGTACCACCACCATCCAAGGTGTCATAATATTGGTCAAGGAAGCCCTCTACCATCCCTGTACAAACAGGGTTATTGGGGAAAGATGATCAGCGAACACTATTTCATCCCTTACAAGGTGACTTTGCTCTGATGGACTGTGTTCACTTCCTTCACCAGAAGTTCTAGTCTTAGCTAAGGCCCTGTAGAAACTGATAGTAAGGCAGTGTCAACAATTGCTATGCCTTGGCTATGGGGCTGCATTGTCAACTTGGGCGATTTCACCAAGGTCACTTTTAACATCTGCTATCTCCAGGAGTGATGGTGCATGTCTTTAATCCCAGCACTTGGGAGAAGAGACAGAAGCAGGCAGATCTCTGTGAGTTCCAGGTCAGGCTGGCCTACATAGTGAGTTCCAGGCCAGCTGGGGCTACAGGGAGACCCTGTCTCAAAAGAAACCTACCTACCAACCAACCAACCAACCAACCACAAAAAATCTATTGCTATCTCTTTTCTAACTTCTGGAAAGAGTCTGAGTACATATACACTGCTGGATAGCTTCAGTTGTCAACTTGACACAGCTGGGTAGAGGAAACCTCAACTGAGATTGGACTGGCCTGTGGCGGTATCTATGGGATACTTTCTTGATCATTGAATGATGTGGGAGGTGCCACCCTTGGGCAGTAGGTCTTGTGTTGTATAAGAAAGTATGCTGAGCACAGGCCAAAGGAGCAAGCCAGTAAGCAGCACTCCTCCATGGTCTGTGTTCCAGATTCTTGCCTTAGCTTCCCTGGATGATGGACTGTGCTGAAAGCCATATAAACCCTTTCCTCCCCCAGTTGGTTTTTGTCAATGTGTTCATCACAACAACCAAAAAAAGGGGTAACTAGAGCATTCACTAAGCTTCAGAGGATCCGTGCAAAATACCCAGGTTCTTACTGTCACTAATACATGGTATTTTTTAAATAATAGAGAAAAAAAACAAACAGGGAGAAAAGAAAAGGTAAAGGCAAGGAAAGGGAAGAAGAGACTAGGAGATGGCTCAGTTTAAATAAGTCAATCAGGACTTTCTCAATGACAAAAGATTCCACTATTCCACTGGGACTACTAAACGGAGAGTAGAGCCAGAATTCTTTTTGTTTTTTGGTCTTTTTGAGATAGTGTCTCCCCGTAGCCCCAGCTCGCCTGAACTCACTGTGTAGGCCAGGCTGGCCGTGAACTCAGAGATCTGCCTGCCTCTGCCTCCCAGTTGGGACTAAAGACATGTGCCACCACACCCAGCAAGGGCAAAATTCTTTTTTTAATTTATTATTTTTATTTTATTCTATGTGTATGAGTGTATGCCTCGATATACGTACGCACAACCATGTCATGCAATGCCCACGGAGGTCAGAAAAGGGTGTCAGATCCCCCGGAACTGGAGTTTCAGACAGTTGTCACCCACTATGTGGGTGCTGGGAATCAAACCCCAGTCCTCTGTAGTCAGTGCTCTTAACCGCTGAGCCATCTCTCCAGCTCCAAAATACTTAAACAAAGAGAATCTACTGGCAAAATAAGTTACTCCATTTGTAACATAACATAAAAAAAGCAGGGAATCTGCCAACAGACTAAACTGTAGTTCCTTTATTTATTTATGAAATATTATACACTTACTATGTCCACAAGTATTATTATAATATAGGTATTGTCCCCAATTCTGAAAAAAAATGTAAAAAGAGAATAAAGTGCTACAGTTATAAGGTTGAACAGGTCAAACTCCCTATCTTTATTTATAGGGCTTAAAATCTACTTGGAGAAAAAGTATGTAAATTAAAACAGTATGTGCTATCCCAGCATAGTACCCCACACCTGCAATCTCAGCACTCAAAGGTAGACAGAATCACTGTAAGTTCAAGGTTAGCCTGGTAACCTACATGGCAAGACCCTGTCTCGAAAACAAGAGCAAAAGATCCACAATCAAACAAAAAAAGAGAATGTGCTATAAAGAAAATAAACTGGGAAGAATCATCAGTGATGGGGTAACATTTTAACAAAATGTAAACAACTGGAAAAGAATTTTCTAAACAGAGAACAAGACCAAGCTCTCTGAAAATGAACCACCATTTTAGCCTGAAAACCTAACAGTCAAAAATAAATAGAAAGCCCAATGTGGTGGCTCATGCCTTTAATCCCAGGATTGCAGGGGCAGGGGCAGGGGCAAGGGCAGGGGCAGGGGCAGGGGCAGAGGCAGAGGCAGAGGCAGGAGGATCTCTGAATTCAAGGCCAGCCTGGTCCACATGGCCAGTTCAAGACCTGACAAACTATATAGTGAGACCCTGTCTGAAAGGTAAAAATGAAACAAACTTGGGGTAGGGGTGGCTAAGAGAGGGTTGAACGGTTAGGTTCTAAGGGACGGGCTTTGCATACAAGAGTACACTTACATTCAGGCAAAACACTCATACACATTAAAAAAAAAAAAAAAAAAAAAACTGCCATGCTAAGAAAATTACTATTAAAATGTGGTGCTAGGGATGGAGAGATGGCTCAGCAGTTAAATGCACTGGCTGCTCTTGCAGAGAACCCAGGTTTGGTTCCCAGCACTCACATGGTCACTAATAACCATCTGTAACTCCAGTTCCAGAGGATTCAATGCCTTCTTTTGTTATCCATGGGCACTGCACGACGGGTGCATTTACATACACGCACTCATAACACTCATACACATAAAAATAAATCAAGCCGGGCGTAGTGGTGCACGCCTTTAATCTCAGCACTTGGGAGGCAGAGGCAGGCGGATCTTTTTGAGTTCAAGGCCACCCTGGTCTATATAGCGAGTTCCAGGTCAGCTGGGGCTACAGGAAGCTCAAAAAAAAAAAAAAAAAAAAAAAAAAATCAAAAAAAAAATTTTTTAAATAAATAAAATGTGGGTCTAGCAAGATGGCTCAGCAGTTAACATCACATACTGCTTGCTCTTGCAGAGCTTGCTTAGCAAGCACAAGGCCCTTGGTCAATACACAGCACTACAGCACTAGACATCCATTTCCCCAAAACCATGCTACAGGCTATAATATTTACAATATAGACATGTACCAAGATTACATAATTCAGGAAGACAAACCAACGTAATTAAATATAGGCAGCAAATTTTCAGACACTTCATGAATAGATATAATTGGTTCCCAGCACTTGCGTTGGGTAGCTCACAACCACCTGAAACTCCAGTTCCAGGGGAATCCAATGCCTGATGTCTCTAGCCTCCACAAACACCTGCACATACACCCACACACATGCTGCTCTTCCAGAGGACCCTAGCCTAGATCTCAGTACCTTGCACTCACATGCACATACACCCACACACATGCTGCTCTTCCAGAGGACCCTAGCCTAGATCTCAGTACCTACATCAGGAAGCTGATACCTGCACACACGTCAGACACTAACACAGACACACACAGATACAGACACACAAATAAAATTTAAAGACAAAATTAAAATTAAAATGTCTAGCTCAGTGATAAGAGTCTGCCTCGTAAGCACAAGGGCTGTGGGTTCAATATACAGCACTGCACATCCACTTCCCAAAAAGCAAGCTACAGGCTAGAAGAAATATTTACAATATAAACATGCCTAGATTACATAATTCAGGAAGGGGATAAACCACCCAATTACAATATGGGCAGAAATTTTTCGGAGACTTCATGACTGGACATAATTGGTCAAAAAGTACATAAAAAGATGTTTAACCTTAGTCAATAGGTAAAACCTATGAAATACTGCTACACTCACTAGAATATCTGAAGGACAGAAATACTAAGTGTTGGAAGGATTGAAGAACTAGAAATCTGTCATTCATTACTAGTGGGAATCACTTTGGAAAATAGTCTGACAGGCTTTTATGAAGCTGAATATTCAGCAAGTTATTCAAAAGCTGGACACAGTAGCACATACCTATAATCCCAACAACTAGGAGGTAGACGCAGGAAGATCAGTTCAAAGTCATCCTCAGCTACCTAGTGAAATTCAAGGCCAACCTGTCTCAAAGCAAAACAACAATACACAAAACAAAACAAAAAGATAAAAACAGGAAAACCTTATTGGGCCAGTCAGGCATGGTAGCATATGCCTATAAGAGCCTATAGCAGCACTTAAGAGGCTAAGGAAGGATTGTAAATTCAAGGTCTACTACATATATACAGAGTTCTACGCTACCTTGGGCTACAAAGCAAGGAGAGACCCTACCCCCAAAACAAAAACAGTAATTGGGCTTTACATATAGAATAAGGTTTTTTTTTTTTTTTTTTTTTTTGATTCTATGAGTGTATTGCCTGCATGTTATGTGAGTGCACCTGTGTGGTGCAATACCGCAGTGGTCAGAAGGCATGGATTCCCCTGAAACTGGAGTTAAGGACGGTTTGTAGGCGCCATGTGGATGCTGGGAATTGAACCCAGGTCCTCTGCAAGAGCAGTCAGTACTCTTAACTGCTGAGCCATCTCTCTAGCCCCAGATATTTTTTAACATAAGAAAAATGTTACTTCCAGAAAGCTAAAATCTCTAAAGGATTACTTTATATGACTTGCAATTTTTTGTGAATAGTACACAAAAATTTGTTATTTATATCAAATATTCATTCAGTATCTACTTACCATAAGCCAACATGGTAGAACTTTAAGGCTAAGGCAGAAGGATTGCTGCAAGTTTAAGGGCAGCTTAAATAGGCTACATAAAGAGTCTATGTCTTTGGGGAAAAATGAAAAACAACAAAAACAAAAAAAACCCACCCCAGAATTCTAGGCAGACAGAAGTCATCTTTAACTGAAAGACAAGACACTTAAAACTTACGTTGTCAGCAAAAATGCCCCGTCACCACATCTCTCTAGAGCCTTTCGTGCAGGAGGTTTTGCTGCAAATTCTACAAAACCTTTTCCAGTAGCTCTACCTCGATCATCCACAACCACAACAGCTTTCTCTACTGGTCCAAACTGGGAAAATGCTTGCTCTAGAAGCTCATTGGAAACAACTGGAGAAAGGTTCTTGACTGTTAGGGCCGCTCCATGTGTAGCAAAGCGAATTCGGAGAGGTCTGCTCTTCAATATGGTGCCATCCAGCTCTGCTTTTGCAATTTCAGCCAGTGTTCTGGATTCCTTTTTAGGAGGAAAAATCATTTTTCAAAAGTTGAGTGACAAAACATTTAATACTGGTTTGGTTCTAAGTAAGAGACTAGGTAATGCTAGAAAATGCACAATTAAATCACTTTTATCTTTTAACTTTGGTATCATGTTTTTACTATTCAAAGATCGTTAGCATTCCCAAGTGCTAGGATTAAAGGCATGTGCCACCATGCCCGGTGTGAACATTTTAATATACATTAAAAAAAAAATCCCCACTCAGGGCCTGTTAAAATTCATCACTGAACAATCAAATGCTCATGAACAAGTTGCCAGCTATTAAATACTCAAAGCAGTACTTGTTAAAGCCGCCTATCAGTATTATTAAAAAAAAAAACAAACAAAACAAAACAAAAAACCATAATTTTTAAGAATATCTGTTATGAGGATGCAGAAATGGCTCAGTAGTTAAGAGCACCAACTGCTCTCGCAAAGGACCCAGGTTCGATTCCTAGCACCCACATGGTAGTTAACAACTGTCCCTAACTCCAGTTCCAGGGGATCCAATGCTTTCTTCTGACCTTCAAGGGCAATTCATGACACAGGTGCGCTTCCATGCAGGCAATACATTCACACACATAAAATATTTTAAAAAATAGGCCAGGCGTGGTGGTACATGCCTTTAATCCCAGCACTCGGGAGGCAAAGGCTGGCAGATCTCTGAGTTCAAGGCCAGCTTGGTCTATATAGCGAGTTCCAGGACATCTGGGGCTACAGGGAGACCCTGTCTCAAAAAAGACAAAAAAAAAAAAAAACAAAAAAAAAAACAAAACAAAAAAAAAAACAAAACAAAAAAAAAAACAAAACAAAAAAAAAAACAAAACAAAAAAAAAAACAAAACAAAAAAAAAAACAAAACAAAAAAAAAAACAAAACAAAAAAAAAAACAAAACAAAAAAAAAAAAAAAAAAAAAAAAAAAAAAATTAATGTTGTCATAGTAGTTTCTAATACAGATATTCTTTTGAAAATTACCTCACCCTATTTTTTTATGTGTATGAGTGTATTGCCTGCATGTGTATAAGTGCTATGCACTATCCTCAGAGGCCAGAAGGTGATGTAGGATTCCCTGGAACTGGAGTTATGGATGGTTGTTAGCCATCATGTGGGTGCTGGGACTCAAACCTGGGTCCCCTGCAAGAGCACTCAGTGCTCTTAACCACTCCATCTCTCTAGCCCCTTTATTTTTATTTTTGAGACAGGTCTCACTAGCCCTGCCTGGACGCAAACTCAAGAGAGCCACCTGTCTCTGGCTCCAAGTGCTGGGATTAAAGGTGTGTACTACCTTGCCAGACAAAAACATTAACTCTTTAGGCCATATATATATATATTTGGGAGAGGGGTCTTTTTGAGATAAGGTCTCCCTATAGCCCCAACTGGCCTGGAACTTACTAGCTAGCCTCAAACTCAAAACTCCCCTGCCTCCTGCTTCTGCTTTTGGTGTTAGAATACAAGTATGTGGAACCAGGCCTGGCTCATACACAACATCAACATCTCAATGCCAGATAGATCCTTCTTCCTTTTTATATCCATTCTCTCTTAAATATCTGTAAACATTACTATCAGGTCTTGCTAATCATGACTCCTGAAATACCTACATGGGCTACCCACATTTTTAACTATCACAGAGAGTGACCCAAATGTACAAATTCTTTTGTGCTGTGAGTCACTACTCAGCCCCACAAACTCATTTTTTAATCTGTTGAAAATATAGAATATTCAGGCCGGGTGAGATGGATCTCTGTGAGATTGAGGCCAGACTGGTCTACATAGCAGTTCCAGGCCAGCTGGAGCTACAGAAAAACCCTATTTAAAAACAAACAAACAAACAAACAAAAAATACATAAAAGAAAAAAAAATTAAATCACGGACTGCTGGGATCCTAGCCGTGGCAATTTCTGATTCAGTAAATCTGGGGTAGGGCCCTAGAATTTACTTTTCTAATAGATTCCCAGCTATTTGATTAGGTAAGACTAAAGACTACACTCTAGGAGTATAAGGTCACAACCAATTAAACTAATGAGGGAGGAAACAATTTACCTGGCCTTCTGTTAGGAAGAGATCTTAAGGTACTAGACAGGAACCAGTTTCAGGGGAAAAAAAATTTCAAATCAATTTCAGTATTAGCAGCACTAAAGTTTAAAAGCTATTACAGAAGACAGGTATGGCTCTTTTCAAGCATGTACAAGGCCCTGGTTCAATTCTAGGACCAGAAAATGAAAAGAAAAAAAAAATTAATAAAATTCACTACAAGTGGGGCAGGCTAAGTGGCTCAGTGGTAGACTATTCACCTAAGAAGGCCGAGGCCCTAGATTCAATCCTCTAAGCACCTAGGATCCATTCTCAGCACCAGGGGGAAAAAAGTCCTCCCATTTGCCATCAATTTATCTTAAATATCAGTTTTTTAAAAAATCTAAAAAGCAGCTTTTGTGCCAGATGTGGTGGCACACATCTGTAAGCCTCTCACTCAGAATTAGGAGTTGGAGGCCAGCCCAGTCTACAAACATTGTGAAATCCCATATTAAAGAAACTAAGAAAGGAGGAAAGTGAAATGGCACAGGGGGTAAAAGGTACTTGTTGCTAAGGCTGAGGGTTTTTTCTGTTGTTTGGTTGTTTTTTTTTGTTTGTTTTGTTTTTTTTGAGACAGGATTTCCCCATAGCACTACCTTACCTGGAACTTGCTATGTAGCTCAGAAAGGCCTAGATCTCACTAAATCCCACAAGATTCTAAAGGAAGGCTTATTAAAGTAAACCTCACCAAAGTTTCAGGAAATCTGTGAAACTCATCAAATGCACTTGGACCCTCCTCCCCCAAGCTTATATAAGCATTAAGGACTGCTAAGAGACCTCTCTGACCATTGAACTGCCAGAAGAGAGATTCTTCAACCTGTTTTCAGCTGCCTGAAATTGTGTAGTAAGCTCCAAGGTTCCAGCTTTCATGAACCATCACCCATGCTGGGGTGGGCTTTGGGGGATGCTACTGTCTTTGAGTTATACTGTTCCTGGAAATAACCCCTCACCCATAACCTTAAGTAGGTCTATTGTCAGTTCCCTATCTGGGATGAGTTAATGTTTATTCACTGCTCCCCCGGAATAGTGTCATACAACAGGAAGGTAAACCTGGACTACATGGCAAGTTTGAGGCCGGTCTGACCTACACAAGATCCTATCTCAAATAAACAGAAAATAAAAAAGAAAATAGATTTGAAAATATATTACCAGATCATGGCTCAGCACAGTGGCACATGCCTTTATTCCCAGCACTTGGGAGGCAGAGGAGGGCAGATATCTGTGAGTTCAGATCTGTGAGTTTGAGGCCAGACTGGTTACATAGTAAGACCTGGCCTCTAAGTCAGTAAATAAATATTACCAACCAAATAAAGGTATTCCTATAGTCAGGCATGGTGACACATGATTGTAATCTCAACACAGCAACCCATAAAAGAGAAACAAACCAATTATCTCTAGAAACATAAGTCACACCACTGTGAATTTATACCTATTTTATCAACACAGCTCATTACAGTCACCAGCCCCGTTTTTATAGTCAAGTGTACTATACAATATATGAGCTTTCCAAGTAGAAAAAATAGCACTTGAGCAATATTTAAAGCTTATAAATTTACCTGTTGCTCACAGAACTCAAGATTCTAAGTCAAATTTCTGTAAACTAACTCCTAGTTTCCAATGTAAGTCAAATTTCTGTAAACTAACTCCTAGTTTCCAACTGACAAGTCTTTCTATTCCTACACAGAAAATTTAGCCAGGCACATGATAAAGGAACAACAACAGCAGTCCCTTTCATTTCCTACTTCATAATCCCAGAGAATTAGTTTAAATGAAAAGGAGTTCACTCCTGTAAACTCAAAGCCTGGGAGACTGAAGAAAGCAGGACTGTCAAAAGAGTGAGGCTAAATTAGCCTATATAATGAGTTACAAGCCAGCCTGGACTGAGATTGTTTAAAAAAAAACAAACAGGGCAGAGAGATGGCTCAGGAGTTAGTTAATTGCACACAGTGCTCATCCAGAGAACCTGAGTTCAGTTCCCAGTACACTTATCAAAGGGCTCACAACTGCCTTTACCTCCAGCTCCAGGTGATCTAATGCCCTCTTCTGGCTTCCTTGGGCACCCACAAGCATGTGGCATACACACACACAGACATACACACACACATATAAATAAAAATCTTAAAAAAAAGATTTAAAAAAAAAAAGAACAAAAATAGCCAGGCGTGGTCACACACACCTTTAATCCCAGCACTTGGAAGGCAGAGGCAGTCAGATATCTGTGAGTTCAAGGCTAGCCTGGTCTACATAGTGAGTTCCAGGACAGCTGGGGCTACAGGGAGACCCTGTCTCAAAAAGACAAAAATTTAAAAAAAAAAAAAAAAAAAAAAAAAAAAAAAAAAGGAACAAAACAACCCTCCAAAAAGGTTAATTGTATTGGTTTAAGTGTGAAGCTTTGAAAACACAGAAATTCAATCCCTCAACTTCACTCTTTCACAGGATCAACTTCAGAATAAGATAGTTACCAGTGGGTAAGGATCATAAAAATATTACATTAACTCCTTTTGGAAAATTACCAGAAGTTGTTTAAGGTAACTTTTATTTCTGCAAGTACTGGAGACAGAACTGTCCAGGCAAATCTCTACCATTCAAGTACACCTGCAACATAATTGTGCATTTATATTTAAAAAATTTACCAGGATGGGGCAGGTGTGGTGGCACTCCTGTTAATCCCAGTGCTCAGGAGGCAGAGGCAGGTAGATCTCAGTAAGTTTCAGGCCAACCTGGTCAACATGGCAAATCTCAGGCCAGCCAGGGTTATATAGTAAGATCCTGCCTCAAAAAATATAACAGGAGACAAGTTGTTTCTCTGATGTGCAAAGATAAATGTATTTATAATTTCAATGTTCAAAATGTACTAAATACTGGGGCTGGAGAGGGCTCAGTGGTTAAGGGCACTGACTGCTCTTACAGAGAACCTGGGTTTGATTCCCAGTAGCCACATGGTGGCTAACAACCATCTGGAACTCTAGTTCCAAGAAAATCCAATGCCTTTTTCTGACCTCTGTGGGTATTGCATGACAGGAGTGCACTTACATGAGTAGGCAATATACTCATACACATAAAACAGAAATAAATAGTTTAAAATGTACTAAAAATTTAACTTGAATTAAGGAAATTTTTTGTGTTTCTAATACCTTGCATTTACCTCTCTCTTTAAGCCACTTAAATAAATGTCTGGCCTGAAAAATAATAATTTGGTTTTGTTTTCTCTACATATTAAATCCACAAAAGAACCAAATTTTGAAAGTCAAGAGTTGCAATAGAATTTTTCCACAAGTCCTCTCTCAATGGCATATGACTATAACTCCAAGACACACTAGACAGAGGTAGGAGGATCCAGAGATCCAGGCCAACCTGATCCTGTGAAATGGTGTCTCAAAAAAACAGAACAAGGGGAAACAGAAAACCTTCTAAAAACTGCAATGAATATATCAGATTTAAAGGTCTTACTACAGAGATAATTAAAAAAAAAAAATCACTTATGTGTGTAAAAATGGCTTGTCACAGTGTTAGAAAAAAACAGTATCTAACAAATGATAATGCCGATACTGATAATATGTGATAATATGAATGATAATACTGACACTTCATTACAAATCACACAGGAAAACCTAGTAAATGTATAGTGTCCTATTGATTGTAAACTCTCGATGATAAAACTTTGTAAAAAGGTAAAGGGGAGGCCAGAAAGATGGCTCAGTGGGTAAAATGAGCTTTCCAAGGAAGTGAGTTCAATCCCAGAAATATGAGGATATGAAAACACCACAAAGTTGTCATCTTCACACACATGCTGCAGCATGACACTTGCCATACTCACACCAACACCCAAATCCACACCCACACATCTTACGCACACTGTTAACAAAATGCCCCGCCCCCCCCAAATGATAGCCGGATGTGGTGGCACACACCATTAATCGCAGCACTCCAGAGGCAGAGGTAGGTGGATCTCTGTGAGTTCAAGGCCAGCCTGGTCTACATACAGAGTTCTAAGTCAGCTGGGGCTACAGGGAGACCCTATCTCAAAAAAAAAAAAAAAAAAAAAAAAAAAGAAAGAAATTAAATTAAAAATAAAGAGCTGGAGAGATGATTCAACGATTAAGAGTAGTGGCTGCTCTTGCAAAGGACCAGAGTTCGATTCCCAGCATCCACATGGTGGTGGACAACCATCATACCTCCAAGTTCCAGGGGGATCTGACACCCTCTTCTGACCTCCGCTGGCACTGCATGACAAGGACGCACCTACCTACATGCAGGAAACATACATACGCATAAAAAATTTTTTTTAAAGTAGGCATGATTTTTGCATAACTTATTGGAAAGTTTTACTACATTTAGATTAAGACATAATATTCTAATGGTAGGATAAATAAGTCTAATACAGCCTATCACTAACCCTCGTCCACAAACACTGCCCACATCCATCAAGTTTGCTGACCTGGGTGGTTACAAGTAAATAGCCGACACTGCTGGAGGACACGGGGATTTACTGTTCGAGTGTAGGCGGATACTTATTTAATGCGATGCTGGGGATGGAACCCAGGAACTCTGAGAATATACAAGCGCTCTTTCACTGAGGTATATCCCAAGTTCTTACCCGCAGACCGCGTTAAAAGCAAAAGGATGATGTGGCTTTTTTTTTTTTTTTTCTTTTTGAGACAGGATCTCCTTGTAGCCCCAGCTGTCCTGGAACTCACTATGTAGACCAGGCTGGCCTCGAACTCACAAAGATCCGCCTGCCTCTGCCTCCCAAGTGCTGGGATTAAAGGCGTACGCCACCACGCCGGGCGGACTATTCTTTTAGTAAACAACCTGCTGTTGAAATTTCTGATCACGTTCATCCCCAATTCACTACATGGACAACACAATTTGTCTGCAAGAATTGTCTCCCCAGTCGTCGCCTGCCGCTCCGACCCCGCCCCCCTGCTGTACACAAGCGCTAGCCTGATGCACGCTGCAAAGCCAACCCTGCGGCGGCTCCCTCCGAACGCCAGCGCCCTGGCCCTCAGAGGCCACGGCCGCGGCCCTTGCCACCGCCGCGGGCCCGCCCCCGCTACGGCCCCCCACAGACCCCACACCCTTGTGGCCCGCGCCACCTCGCCGCCCCCGCACCTCCAGGCAGTCTTTCCGCTTCTCGCGCCAGCGGCCAGACTCACCAGGCGAATGAAGCCGAAGCCTCGGTCGCGGTTGATGAAGACCTCGCTGGGCTCGCCGTAGCGCTCGAACAACCTCTTGAAGTCCTCCTCGGTGATGTCGGTGGGCAGATTCCCCACGAACAGGCGGCAGCGCTGCGTGTACGTCTTCTCGCCCGGCTTGAGGAAGCTCTTGATATCGATGGTGAAGCCCATCTCCTCGTCAGGGTGGTCCTCCGAGGGCGCGGGTGGCGGCGCCTGCTCCCCGGCCAGCGTCAGCGCCATGGCCGCCGCGGTCCCTGGCTCACCCTCGCCCGCCACGGACTCCAGGGCGCGAAGGCGGGCAGGGTTTTTCTCGATGCGTACTTGCTTCAGGTTTCCTCTTAACATCATCTTAGAGAGTTTGCCTCGGATGCTGGATACAGGCCTAGACGTAAATATATATACGTCTCCACATGTATCTATGGAAACGAAGCGAGAAGAGCCAGGTACCGGAGCCGCAGCCCTGCCTCCAAACACACAGACGCGACGACCGCAAGCTCAAAATGGCGCTGCTTCAAACTGCTGTTGGAAGAGACGCGGGCTGGAGCCCCGCCTCTCCAAAGTGCGCCTGCGCAAACCCGACCCGCGCGGGCCGCTGGCCAGCACTGCGCATGCGCATTAATGTAGCGGCCTTGCTGGGTCCTCCAAGGGGCATCCTCTCAATCCTAAAATAAAGACTATTGGGGTGGGGAGTTATTATTTTGAGGCTTCTTTGGTTGGTTTTGTTTTTTTTGAGACAAAGCCTCCCTGTAGCCTCAGCTGGTCTGGAACTCGGTATGTAGATCAGGCTTGGCCTTGATCTCACAGCAATCCAACTGCTTCTGCCTCTGGAGTCCTGGGTTTAAAGGCCTGTAGCACAACCCTAGCTGTTTTTGTTTCTTTCTTTTTTCACCACTGAATGTATATAATTTGGGGGATGTATTTACCCTTTTTATTTTAAAAAAAATTTTATCCTGTGTATGAGTGTATTGCCTGCACGTATGTGAGTGCAACCCATGTCATGCAATGCCACAGAGTCAAGAAAATGGCTTAGGAGTCCCCTGGAACTGGAGTTAAGGAAGATTTGTAGTCGCCATGTGGATGCTGGGAATCAAACCCCTGTCCTCTGCAAGAGCAGTCAGTGCTCTTTGTTAAGGTTCAGATAGCCCTGCCCCCTCACCAACAGGGCCTCACCGGCCCCTGAGAAAAGGTGACTGAGCTGATAAGCACCTTGGTCTTTGAAGTAAAGAGAAGCAGACTTTTCTCCACTGTTTGGCCAACACAGCAGGCTTCCCCTTTGATCTCTAAAAAGGACAGGTTTTAACAGCTCTGCTCTCCCACTCACCCCCAACTTAAAAAAATATATCTTCCCTTCCTGCCTTCTGCAGGAAGCAAAAACCTCCCTCTTTAAAAAGACCCCAGCTCACAATGAAGGCAGACATTTTCCCTGCCTAGAAGGGAATCTGTCCCATGTGTTCCTTTGCTACTAAACTCTATTCAGATGGAGTTTTATCAGTGCGCTGGTGCTTTTTCCTGATCAACCCTATTCATCATAGGGCTACTTTATCACTCTTAACTGCTGAGCCATTTCTCAAGCCCCTTTATTTACCCTTTTAAATATTAAGGTCAATTATCAATGACTTTGGGCAAATGATAACTTGTATTTTGTGTGTGTGCCTGCATGTATGCATGTGTACCACATTTATGACTGATGCCTGCAGAAGCCAGAAGAGTGTCGGAGCCTCTGGAACTGGAGTTACAGGTAGTTGTAAGCCACCATGTGGGTGCTGAGAACTGAACCAGCATTCTCTCTGAGAGTAATATTGTGCTCTTAACTGCTGAGCCTTCTCTCCAGCTCTAAATGTGCATATTTTAAACACTGGATAGTCTGGGGCAGGAGGGGTAGAGACTTGAGCTTCATAGCAAAAGAAAAAAAAAAGATACATATTTTGTAAGTAGCATTTAATAAAACAGTAATAAAACAGTTTTAAAACATCTTGGACCACAGGCAGATCTCTGTAAAATGGAGGGAACATAACATAGTTCTACATAGTGTAGTTCCAGACCAGCTGGGACTACAGGGAGATCCTGTCTCAAAAAAAAAAAAACACCAAAAACACTTTAGACAGGAATGGTAGGTAGCTCTCACTAATAATAAGCAGCACTTGAGAGGCACTGGCAGATCTTGATAAAAATAATTTTCAAGGGGCTGGAGAGATGGCTCAGTGGTTAAGAGCACTGACTGCTCTTGCAGAGGACCCAGGTTCGATTCCCAGCCCCCACATGGTGGCTAGAAACTGTCCTTAACTCCAGTTCCAGGGGAATCTGAAGCCCTCTTCTGACCTCTGCAGCATTGCACGACACGGGTGCACTCACATACATGCAGGCAATACACTCATACACATAAAATAAAAATTAAAATTAAAAAATAATTTACAAAATCAAATCATGGGGCTCTAGAGGGATAGCTCAGTGATGAGTTCAGTTCCCAGCACTGAAGTCATGCAGCTCACAGCTGCCTGTAACTTCAACTCCAGAGGGATCTGACCTCTTCTGGCCTCTGTAGGCACTGCATTCCACAAACCAACAAAGACATATGCATGCACATAATTTTTTTAAAAAACTAAAATTGGGGCTGGGAGAGATGGCTCAGCTGGCTCATCTGTTACAAGCACTTGCTGCTCTTGCAGAAGACCCAGGTTCAATTCCCAGCATCCACATGACAGCTAGCAGTCATCCATAACTCCAGTTCCAGGGGAATTCAATGCCCTCTTCTGACCTCTGCTGGCACTGCACAGGACAAGTCACTTAGACACATGCAGGAAATCCACTCATACACATAAAAATAAAATCTTTTTTAAAAAAACTAAAATCAAATCATATTTTGTAATTAAGCAATCCACTTGTATTTAGTTATTGTTGCTGGGAATTGAACCCAGGAACTTGCACATGCTAGTCAAGTGCTCTACCATTGTGCTATGTCCCCAGCCCTGCAATCACATTTTATAAAAACAGTTATTACTGACTTTAGAGAAGACCTCTATTGAGCTCCTATGGAACACTAACTTAAGTATCAAACTTTTTCTGTAAGGGTCCAGGTAGGATAAATTTAAGATTAAAGAGCAGCTCTAGCCAGGCGTGCTGACTCATGCCTTTGGTCACATCACTGGGGAGGCAGAGGCAGGTGGATCTCTGTGAGTTCAAAGCCAGCCTGGCCTACATAGTGAATTCTAGGCCAGCTGGAGCTACAGGGAGACCCTGTCTTAAAAAGACAGGAAAAAAAAAAAAAAAACAGCTCTGAGTCTATCAACTCCTTAACCCCTAGTGCATACATGGTGAATCGTCAAAGATATAAAAAGTAAATGAATTCACATTCCACTCAACAAACAGTTCATCAGTTTCTCAGAAAGGTAAACCTTTGTTTACAATATGGAAACAATGTTTATCCAAGTAATGTGAAAATTATGCTCACACAGAAACTTCTATGTAAATTTTCTTTGTGTGTTTGTGGCAGGGTCTCCTATAGTCTAGGCTGACCTTGAACTCAATATGTAGCTGAGACTAGCCCTAAAATCTGCCTCCCAAATGCTAGGACTGCAGGTGTGCACCACCACACCTAGCTAGGAGGTACTTAAAAAACTGGAAACAACAAATGTCCTGGACTCTAAGAAGATTAAATAGCATTTTGTTGTTAAATTGTTGATGTTGTTATTTAAGGTAATAGAAATCGAGACAGTTTATTAACAAGGAGAAAGGCACTCCTGAGGATGGGAGTGAGCTGGTGAGCTGGGAAAGGCATACACTCAGACACCTAAGTAGCATGTTCTTATGGTTGAACTACTCAGCAATAAAAGAAGTAATCTACTGGTACAAGTAGCATCATGATTCAAAAAGCTCTATACTGTTAATATGACAGTCTATAAAAGGTAAAACTGTAGCTACAAGACATAAAGTAGCTGAGTTTTGTGGCACATGCTTGTTTGGTTTTTTGGTTTGGGGTTTGTTTTTGTTTTTTGGTCTTTTTGAGACAGGGTCTCCCTACGGTCCCAGCTGTCCTGGAACTCACTATGTAAACCAGGCTGGCCTTGGACTCATAGAGATCTGCCTGCCTCTGCCTCCCAAGTGCTGGGATTAAAGGTGTGCTCCACCATGCCCAGCTTGTGGCACATACTTGTAATCCCAGCACTGAGGAAAGTAATGCAAATGGATTTAGTGCTCAAGACCAGCCTACCAGGCTGGCTTGTGTCTCAGTTGAGTGCTCACCTAGCATGCATGAAGCCCTGGGTTCGATCCCCAGCACTGCACTAACAGTTAATAATAGTGCACAGCTGTAATCCCAGCCAACACTGGGGGTGGAGAGGTAAAGTCAGGAGGATCAGAAGTTCAAAGTCATCCTCAGCTATATGAATAGTTCAAGATCAGCTTTGCCTAAGTGAGACTCTATCACAAAACAAACAAGCAAACAAACAAACAGAAAAACACTAGGGCATGAAAACAGGCTGATTTTAAAGAGACATGAGGAAATTCTTGGAATGATGGAACTGTATCTAGTGATAATGACTATGCTTGAAGGGCAGCATAGTAAGGCACTTGTCTCAAACACCAAGCACCACATCAAGCAGGAATATATGAGCTAGCCAAAAACTAAAACATGATCAAGACTTATTATTCCCTGTTTGCCTTAGTTCTATCCAAATTTGAATCCCCCAGATTCAAATACATTACATTCCTCAGTATGATGCAATTTCCTTTATCCTTTCCAGTTGCACCAAAGTCTTCCATTGAGTCTTTGGAAACTCAGATCAGCAAAATCCCCTAGGCCTTAATTTTTTTCTGATTATCTTTTGCCTTCCTACTGTAACTACAAATGATTTTCTCTGAGGACTACTTCTACAGTTTTCTAAAAATTGCTGGCTGGGTGTAACTACAGATTATAAATCGGTAATCCCAGCATTTGAAAGACTGAGTGAGGAGGGCTGTACCTTTGGAACCAGTTCAGCCTGGATGACAATGTTCCAGTTCAGCCTAGGCTACACTAATAGGCTACACTAATTCTTGTCTCAAAAAAAAAAAATCTAGAAATAGAGATGTCTTATATTTCATGTCATACTTGGATATGGAATGAGTGACACTGACTTCTCTCAACTTTTAAGGCTGCTTCCTACTTCTCCCTCTGACAAAAATACTAACTCCAAAAAATTCATTCCAACATAATTCTGTCTCACTCTCCAGACCCTGCCTCAAAATACATACTTTTGGGGTGGGGGATCTTTTTGAGACAGGGTTTCCCGGTAACCTCAGCTGTCCTGGAACTCACTATGTAAACCAGGCTGGTCTTGAACTCACAGAGATCAGCCTGCCTCTGCTGGGATTAAAAGCATGCACCACCACGCCCGGCTATTTCTGTAATATTTTTATGAACTCTAAATTTATTTATACAAATATCAAGCTGGGCCTCAACCTCTATTTCTATTTTCCTAAACAATCAGTCATAAAATTTTCTCCCCCAGACCAACATTCCTCCTGTCTTACCTATAGCTGATAAACACCTTTTATTTGATTCACTGTAGAACACTTTTCCAGAATAAATTCACCTCAGCACAGGAATCAGCCATTTGTAGCCACACACACCATCTTCTCTTCCTGTCCCAGTGAATAAACTCAACATTCCCCTTCTAGGCTACTGGTTACCACCTTGCCAGGTACTTTCCTTCAGGGTCTATCTAAGCTCCTGAAACGTGCAACTTCTGTATTGGAGTATGCTACACCTACATGTCAAATAACCATCTTAAACAATGTGTCTAAGGCTGGGCATGGCAGAGCCTGTAATCCTATCACTTGGGAGTAGAGACAGAAGGATCAATTCAAGGTCATCCTTGGCTACATGACAAATTTGAGGACATTCTGGACTACATGAAACACAATCTCAAACAGCACAAATCCCACAAAACAATGTGTCCAGACCAAGACTCTTAATTATCTCCCCACAAACCATGCCCAGTCCTTTCCATTTTCATGAAGGCAGTTTTTTTTTTTTTTTTTCATCTTTTTGAGGCAGGGTCTCCCTTTTTCTCCAGCTGTCCTGGAATTCACTTTGTAGACCAGATTGGGCTTGAACTCAACAGAGTTCTGCCTGCTTCTGCCTCCCAAGTGCTGGGACTAAAAGGGGTGAGCAGCTATACTCTGCTGGAAGGAACTTTCAGCCAACCACCAAATACCATAAGCTGTACTTTCAAAAGATCTCCCAGAGGCTGGAAATAACTCAGTAGTTAAGAGCACTGACTGCTGCTGCAGAGAACCTAAGTTTGGTTCCCAGGACCTACATGGCAGCTCACACCCACCTGTAGCTCCAGTTCCAGGAAATCCAATGCTGTCTTCTGATTTCCATGGGCACCTGCACACACATGGTGCACATAAACTCATTCAGTCAAACATACACATACAAATTTTAAGATAAACACACGAACATTCTCTAATAACTCATTATGATCTGCTAAATACTAGTTACTATTTAATAACAGTGGGGTGCTTTCTGAACTATCTTCCTGCTTCTATTCTTGCCTTACTAACATGTCTGTTCAAAATTAACCCATTACATCAGAATATGACTATATTTAGAAATAGGGTCTCTAAAAAGGTAATTAAGATAAAATAAAATTAAAAGGATAGAGCAAAAACTAACATGACTAATGTCATTGTAAGCAGAAAATATTAGGACACATAGTTGACCATACAAAGCCAAAGAGAGTTATCTTCATGCTAAGGAGAGGTCCTAGAAGAAAACAGCTGTTCACACCTTAATCTTGCACTCCAAGCTTCCAGCTCTGTGAGGAAGTAAGTTTCTGTTTAAACCATTCAGTCTGGAGCTTGGTGCGTGGAGCTGGTGGATCAGGTCTCAAGCCGTGAAGGGCTACCATGTATTGTGGCTCTTGAGGCTACAAGCCCAAGTATCTCCAGCTTAAGGAGTACCTAGAAAATGAGTTCCCCAGATGTGGCCTGAATTATCTCTGGGTCTCCTGTGCAATTAGACAAACCATATATTTTATGTGTATTAACTTACAAAGGAATGAGTACCCAGTGCCTAGCCCCACGCTGTGCCTCCAAGCCTGCCTTATCAGACCACGTCATGCCCATAATTCGCTCACGCCTCTGGGGCCAGCAATCACCCCAGGTCCATTAAAAGTCAGTTCATTCTGTCTTTCAGCTGTTGCGTGCACTTTCCCACGGCTAGTGGCCTCTGTTCCAAGATGGCTCCCGGCTTCCCTTCCTAGTTCCCGCTCTGTGTCAAGCCCTGCCCATTGGAGGAATCAGCCAATCAGGAGACACTCTACCCCCTTTCCTCCGCTCTTACAATCTTTCCATCCATCTTCCGCTAAAGTCCCTGAGCCTTTGAGGGGGTGATAAATGTAGGGCGATCTCTCTTGTATCATAATGAGACAGTGGCTTCTTGGGCTTCCTCATTAGTCTTCAGGCCGTGTCCACTGATCTATCTCAGTGGTGTATTTTTAAATACTAATGCCTAGACAATATCCCAGTAGGTGTACTATACTCGTTAAACAATATATTTATGATGGCTTCTCCACTAAGGCCTGTAGCCTTTCTCGACAAAAGGCATTGGCCTGGTCTACAGCACCAGATGGGTGTTCTACCCCTAGGAGCAGGCCTTATCCAATTAGAAATTTGTCAGTTGTACGTATGTGGTCAAGCCAATATTGCACTTGCAGGTATTGTTTGGCATGTCCATACTGTGCAGCATGCAGGGTCCATCATTGAGTAGACTTATAGGGGATCCTTTCTTCCCCAACCATCTGTATAGAGCCTTCTGGCAATATGAACATCATCCATCCAGTGGCACAGAGTTTTTTGGCTTAGTCTTGGTTCCATCTCTTCTTCTCCCATGCTCACAACATGCAATGTCCTCAGCAACATGGCCTTACTGACCTTTCTAGTGTACAACTGACATTAATGGCAATAGCCTTGGTGAATGGGAGGACCTGTAGGAGTTCTCTCTGACCAACAGCTCAAAGGGGGGCAACCCACCCACGGTACTGTAGATTTACTTAACAGTTGTTTATAGCTGGTCTTTGCTTCTTCAGGTATCTTTCAAATGGGTTTCACATCTGTAAAACACTCAAAGGAACGTTAACATTACATATTAAATCACTCATAGACAAGGTCTCATAAAGTATGGAAAGGTTTTGTCCATTCGAATTAACTGTTTTCTCCATAGATCCTTGTTAGGTACCATAGCATGGGTATGAGGCATTAATTTGGTTAGAAACTGTTCTTCTGGTTTTAAAGCCTTCTAGAAACACCTTAGTACCGAATTTGGTTTTTTATCATTTTTTTTTTTCTGGGGATTGGAGTTTGCATTAAGCCTTCCCCATTTGTCTTAAAGTAACCCAATTGGCCCATTTCCTCTGTCTGGTCTTTTTTCTATCTCTTATAGGGTGTTCTGTTATTTCACAGACACATTTTACATGCTGGTCAGAATCATTTTGTTCGGGGTCCAAGGAATTCCCCAAATTGACCACTCGGATACTGTGTCTCAGTAAATAGAAGTGCTTTATTGAGGCCAACTGGCTGGGGACACAGTCTTGGGAGGTGTACTGTATCCCCAAGCAGTGAAAACACAGGGCTTTTAAGCAGAAAACCCACAAAAACCATAAAGCAGGGGATATTCATAGAAACTATACACAGAAAAACCAGGAAAGGATTGGAACAATCTAGGGCTGATTTCCAGAGACTTTACCTATACAGCCATTGGCTTTCTTACCTGGGGAAGAATGTTCCTTCTCTTCTGCCCCAGATTATTCTCATAGAGACCATACACAGATGTATCAGGTATACTGTCATTGGCTGGCTTACCTGGGGCAGAACATTCTATCTCTTCTGCCCCAGACCATTTCCATAGAAATCATAAACAGATACCAGGAAAGGGTTTGAAGAAGGAAGGGGATTTCCAGAGTCAGGTGGAGGGTAGCTTTTTCTCAGAGGCCAGGGAGAGGGTCTGAGGGGCATTTTCTTTTATCCCCCCCTTTAGTTTTTGGAAATTCTTGAATCAAACCATTGATTCATATGGGTCATCTAGGGGGTTGTAATGGGCTCCCATTGATTCATATGTAGTATCTAGGGGATTATGATGGACCCTCATAATCATCAGTTGTACAGTGGAGACTCTTTGTCTAACAAACAACTAGAGCATTTACAATACAGGTCCAAAGATGAACAGTGCTATAAAGATTAAGAGAGGACTGGCTATTGTAGTGATAAGGGTGGTAAGCCAAGGCCACCAGGAGAATAGAGACTTGAACCAGTTCTGGGAACCTTTTCTAAGTTCTTCTCATTGTAGGAGACTCTGTTCTGCCTGTGCCAGGGTGTCCTTAATCACACCTGAATAGTTGGCATAAAAACAACATGTTTCTCCTAAAGCCATACAGAGTCCACCATCCTTAAGAAAAAGTAGGTCTAAGCCCCTTCTATTTTGTAGGACTACTTCAGCTAAGGAGTCCATGTGTTGTTCTAAATAAGAAGTGGTGGCATATCTCCTGATATCTTTATCAACCTGTTCACTTAAAACTTTTAAGTTTTGGTCGCTTCTGACCCAGGCTGCCATTCCGATGGCAGCAGACCCAACTATCCCTGTCCCTAAGACAAGAGGAACCAAAATTGAGGCTGCCATAGCTCTTCGAGGCCGAGAGACACCCAAATGATATCTTCCAGCATTTCCCTCATACTAATAAACCTGGGGCATAACATGTACTAGTACACAAAATTCCTGTCTCCCTATAAAATATTGGGGGTGTGAACAAGGGGTTAGGCCAGAGGAGCAAGCAAATCAAGTAGAGCAGGGGGAGGGCAGCAAGCAACTGGGTGTCTCCTATAGATCAGGTGCTTCCTGGTACTAAATAGGATTGATTACAAACCTTGAGATAGGGGGAAGTAGTTAACGGATATTCTTTTGACATAAAGCATAGCCTCTGCCCCTTCAGATCCCTTAGGGTGAAAGCAGTTTCCCAGGGACATGAAGCAGTTTTGTTCAGGGGCACTATTTTTAATTCTTGTCTTTCTGCAGTGAGAGCAAAACCTATGTAGTAGGGTGGTCAGGGATCCAGGCAGAGTCAGCAGTCTGATCATCTCAGGGCTCATATTATTTAAATATTGGAGGGTAGCCTTCACAGTATTTATGAGGGACTCTCCTTCTAGATGGGGAGAGAAATCTTCATCCCTCAGAGGCACTGGCCTTCCGGTTGGGAGAGTGGTCAGGCTGGGAATCAGTTTAGTTGGGGTTTCTGAAGGGGAGGCTGAATCAGGTTTAAGTTCTGCCAAAGGTCCTATAAGTCAAGGTGGTATGGGTTTTGGGAATTTTTGAATTGTAAATAGGGTTCCAGGGTCTACGGCAGATACATAGGCCCTCAGTCCCCATGTGCAGCCCGTGTCCCATTTCTGATCCATAGTAAAGATATCCCATTGTTTTAGGGTTATAATAAGAGGGCTACAAGTCTTGGGGACCATACCAGACCTATTTTTTTCTAGTTGAATATTAATGTATGGATCCTGTTGCTTCAACCATGAAAGGGCCCATGTTTCACATGCCCAGTATGTACAAAAGCAACTTCCCTCATCATCACTAGTCCCAGTGTTTGCTGGGCATGCATAGAAGGCCGTTCCCAAGGTCTTCTCTGCATTTATGGTGCCAGCTCTGCATCCAGTAGCAAGGAGGGATGTTTGTCTAGATGCTCCTGACATTGCTATTGCTACTGATCCCCCCAAATGATTCCCCCATAGACACTGTGGGCCTCCAATTGTTTTAGGGAGCCTAGTGTCAACCATAAGGAACACATGTCAGTTTTAAATTGGGGAGCAACTTGAGGGCTAGGAGGTATAACTTCCATAATGTTTTTTTTCTGTTTGTGTATCCAATAATCTCCAAATGTAAGTCTGGGGTTGGTAAATTCCCTGGGGTTAAGTTTCAAGGGCTAATAAGAGCAGAATCATAATCACAGTGTGGAACTGATAGGTGGGTTTTCTTTTACCAGTCCAAGTTTTAAGGGGTTCTTTGGATGGGGTTGGACTCTCCATTTTTCTTAGTCAGCTTGGGCAGGTTTGAGTGATGAATCCAGGTGTGCAGTCCGTCTACTTTCACTGCCATGAGAGTTATTAGAATCACCGTGAATGGTCCTTTCCACTGAGGGGCCAGTGTCTCCTTCTGATGGCTTCTTATCCAAACAATGTCTTCATGTTGGTAAGGATGTGGAGTAGCTGGGGGCAGTTCGTGCACATGCCTGATCAGGGGGTAGAGATGCTCCTGTACCACCTGTAATGCCCTAATAGACTGGAGGATTTCATGATTAGATATTCCAGCCAACAGTTCTGACTTTAATCTTGGGACTAGGGGAGGGGGGTCTTCCAAAAAGAATCTCAAAAGGAGATATTCCCTGAATATAGTGGGAGTTTCTAGCCCTGAGGAGGGCAAAATGGAGGAGTGTCACCCAGTCTGCACCAGATTCTAAGGTTAATTTAGTCAAGGTCTCCTTAAGGGTCCAATTCATCCTCTCTACCTGTCCTGAACTCTGGGGATGGTATGCACAATGTAGTTTCCAATCTGTCCCCAGGGCCTTTGCCAAGGCCTGAATTACCTGAGAGATGAACGCTGGTCCATTGTCAGATCCTAACACCAGGGGCACACCAAACCTGGGAATGAGTTCATCTAGCAACTTCTTGGCAACTGTGGTTGCTATTTCCTTCTTGGTCAGAAAAGCTTCTACCCATCCTGAAAAAGTGTCTACAAGAAACAGTAAATATTTATATACAAAACGTTCCAGCTTTACCTCAGTGAAATCCACCTTCCAGTGGATGCCAGGTGCAGTTCCTCTTTCACGTTTTCCTGAGGATTTATCATTTTTTGGATAGGCATTAGTCATTTGGCATGACACACATCTGGAGGTAATGTCCTGTATTGTAGCTGTTGAGGTAGGAAACTGGAAGCATCTGGTTAGTAATAACCTGATCTTTTCTTTTCCCATGTGGGTTCCTTCATGGAGTTGGCAAACTAGCATTTTTCCCAGGTGGCAGGGGAGGATGACCTTGTCATCTGCAGTGTGTCTCCATCCCAAGGAGACATATTCATTTGGAATTGTCTGGAAATATTTGTCATCCTCTTTTGTGTATGAAGGCTTTTCAGGTAATGTAGGATCTTGCAGGACTAGGAGAGCAGGTTTGGACAGGGACTCTGCTATTTCCTTGGCAGCTTGATCCACCTTTTTGTTTCCTCAGGCCTCAGGTGTATTATTCTTTTGGTGTCCTGGGCAATGAACGACTGCCACCCTTTTTGGTATCCATATGACTCTTAATAAATCAATGATCTCTTGTTTGTTTTTAATAGTCTTTCCTTCTGATGTCAGGAGGACTCTTTCTCGATAGATGGCTCCATGTACATGAACAGTGGCAAAAGTATATCTACTGTAAATGTTGACAATCTTACCTTCTCCCAGTGTTAGGGCCTGAATCAATGCTATTAGTTCAGCCTTTTGAGCAGAGGTTCCTTTGGGCAGGGCCTCTGCCCATTAGACATCTTTCTGGGTGACTACTGCCACCCCTGCATACCTGACTCTATCTCTGATGTAACTGCCCCCGTCTGTGTACATCACCAAGTCAGGGTTCTTCCATGGTATGTCAGTGAGATCAGGTCGGCTTCCCCAGACATGCTGCAGCAATTCAGAACAATCGTGACACACAGTTGTCTTAGACTCAGTGTCAGGGGCAATTAGACATCTTTCTGGGTGACTACTGCCACCCCTGCATACCTGACTCTATCTCTGATGTAACTGCCCCCGTCTGTGTACATCACCAAGTCAGGGTTCTTCCATGGTATGTCGGTGAGATCAGGTCGGCTTCCCCAGACATGCTGCAGCAATTCAGAACAATCGTGACACACAGTTGTCTTAGACTCAGTGTCAGGGGCAAGGGATGCAGGGTTTAAGGCACTGGTCACTGCATATGTCAGGTGGGGCATGTCTAGTAGGAGAGACTGGTAATGAGTTAGTCTTGCATTTGTGAGCCAGCAATCAGGTGGGGCCCTCAATACCCCTTCAATAGCATGGGAGGTAGTCACAATCAGTTGTTGTCCCAAGGTAAGCTTGTCAGCATCTTTAAGTAGGACTGCAGTGGTGCTATGATCTTTAAACAGGCTGGCCATCCAGCCACTACTGAGTCTAATTTTTTTGAGAGGTAGGCTACTGGTCTCTTCTAGGGGCCCAAAGTTTGAGCAAGTATGCCCTTTGCTACACAAAACCGTTCATCTACATAAAGGTAGAAGGGCCTCGAGACATCGGGCAAGGCTAGGGCTGGTGCAGAAGCGAGGGCCTGTTTTAGGTTGTCGAAGGCCTGTTGCTGTTCTTCTCCCCAGGAAAATGCTGAGGGTCCCCCCCTTGTTACCTCATATAGAGGCTTGGCCAGCTCTAGAAAACCAGGTATCCATAGGTGACAATACCCAGCTGACCCCAGGAATTCTCTGACTTGCCTCTGACTTTGAGGAACAGGGATGTCCAAGATGGCCTTTTTCCTTGCAGAGGAGAGCCTGCACATACCCTGTTCCAATTGAAACCCCAGATATTGTACCTTCTCCTGGCAGATCTGTGCCTTTTTAGCTGACACTTTGTATTCCAGGTGTTGAAGTTCCTTTAACAAGTCTATTGTAGCCTCTAAGCAAGAGGGGCGATCTGGGGTGGTGAGAAGCAAGTCATCTACATATTGTAGAAGAGAAACTTGGGGGTGGGCAGTTCAGAACCCTCAGAGGTCTTCAGGTAGGGCCTCATCAAAGATGATGGGAGAGTTTTTAAGCCCTTGTGGAAGCTTTGTCCATGTCAGTTGTCCACTAAACCCTTCTTCAGGATCTTGCCATTCAAAGGCAAAGTTAAGTTGACTCCCCTTATCCAAGGGGATACTGAAAAAGGCATCTTTTAAATCCAGGACAGTATAGATCATCCTGTCAGGGGCCAGGGAGCTCAGGAGGGTGTAAGGATTTGGCACAGTGGGGTGTATGTCCATGACTCTCTTATTCACCTCTCTCAGATCTTGCATGGGTCTGTAGTCTTTGGCTTCTTCATGAGGAGTAGGGGAATGTTCCAAGGAGATTGACAGGGGACTAAGATGCCAGATTCCCATAGTATTTTTAAGTGAACCCACATTGAGGCTTGTGCTTCAAAGATATTGAGTATTGTTGCACCCGAACAGGGCTAGCAGTGGCTTCCAGAGTAACCATCATGGGTGGTCAATGGGCTACAAACCCTGGGGGATTTCCCTCGGTCCCAGACCTGAGGAATATCTTGCATCAATTTAACAGTTAGGGATGGCAATTGATCCAGAAGGGGCCCTTCATGAAGATGGTATTCATCCTCAGCTCACAGGGTGAGAACAAATCCAGTGGTATCTACATTGACCTTATCTTTGTCAAAATGGATTGAGGCACCGAGTTTACTTAGCAAATCTCAGCCCAGCACAGTGGGTAGAGAGAGTCAGGGATAACCATGAAGGAATGTTGAATCTGCCCTGTACCCAAATTTACAGTTCTCTGAGTAGTCCAAGGATAAGAGTGGCTACCTGCAACTCCCTGAATCTAGGTGTGTCGCCGTGAGGCCAGTGGGCCAAGGGACTTCTTCAAGACTGAGAGGGTGGTGCCAGTATCAACCAAAAAGTCAACAGGCCTCCCTCCCACTTGTAGGGTTAGCCAGGGCTCAGGGAGGGGAGACGAGCCTTGATCCCCTCAGTTATCCAGCTCCAGTACCTTTTGAGTTCCCTTATGAACTTGAGGGCAATCCCAAATCCAGTGTCCTATTTCCTTGCAGTAGGCACATTGGTCTCTCTTGAGAGGGCCATTTTTGGGAGGTGGTCAAGTCTACCAGCTCTGCTTTACCCAAGAATATTTTCTCGGGGGGTGTTCTCCTTCTCTTAGGGCTAGAGCTCAAGCCAATTTCTGGTTGTGACATTCCTCACATTCCTCCTGGGTTTCACAGTTATTAAAAACCTTTTGGGCTATTTCAAGCAATTCAGAAAGACTCTTACCTTCAAAACCATCTAGCTTCTGTAACTTTTTGTGGATATCAGGTGCTGACTGAGTCACAAAGGCTATATTTATGGCTCATTGATTCTCTGATGTCTCAGGGTCAATAGAAGTGTAGGCTCTATAAACTTCCATAAGTCTTTCCAGAAACTGTGCTGGAGCTTCTGTCTGTCCCTGCAAAACCTGACTGACTTTTGACAAATTTGCAGGCTTTTTGACAGCAGCTTGGAGACCCCCCATAATAAGAATGTGGTGATAGAGTTTGAGTGCCTCTCTACCTTCAGAGGTGTTGGGATCCCATCTGGGGTGGTGTTGAGGAAAGGCCTCCTCAATCTCTGCTGGATCCTCAGTGAATCAGCCGTTCTCAGACAGCACCCGTTTCCGGGCCTCTGAGGGGATCCATATACATTCCTCAGTGGTAAAGAGAGTGAGGAGGAGCTGCTGGACATCATCCCATGTGGGCTGATGGGTAAGGAAAATAATCTCCAACAATCCAATCAAGGCTTGTGGTTTTTCAGAGAAGGGTTTTTTTTTTTTTTTTTGCAATTTCCAATTATAAAGTTCACTAGTTGAGAAGGGAGTATAAACAAGAAAACTATGGCCAGAGGCATCTGGTGGAGCCATAGCATGTAGGGGAAGGACAGCAGGAGTCATCTAAGGCCTATAGGGCTGTCCTGAATGCATGTGTGGAGGGGTGAGGAGCGGAGGGATGGCTGGGGAGGGAAGAGAGGCTGGGGAAGGAGGTAAAGCTGGGGAAGGAGGAGGCGTGGTTGGGGACTGTGAATGAGGAGAAGGATCCAAAAGAGTGTCCTCAGTTGAAGGGGGGAGGACAGGAGGTGGGTGAGACCGAGAGAGAGTCCTTCAAGGGCCCAGAGACAAGAGGGTGGGTTTTGAGGGAGACAGAGATAAATAGGGTTTCAACCATTTGGGGGTTTTATCCAAAAGGTAAAAGTAATCCATAACGTAAGGGACTTGATCAGGATGTCCTGGGCTTCCAAAAATCATGGCCTGAAGAGAAGAAAGCTTGTTAATCTCAAAGGAATCAGTAAAGGGCCATCCTACATCAAAGGATGGCCATTCAAGAGAACAGAGCATCCAGAATTTCCCCAAATAAACAGTGTCTCCATAGATTGCAGCTGCTTCTTAAAATCGTTAAAATGAGGAAGAATTAAATCAAGGGGAGTATCTTCAGATGATGGAGTCTGACCCATGATGGAAAAGAAAAGGATTAATCTAAAACAAAGACCAATGAGAACTAGATAAACAGGAAACAAAAACTTGAGACCAGGATGACACAGAACAAAAGCGCTGTGCATTGGGGAATCGCTGTGTGTTCGATGGTCGCTGTGGGAGTGACTAGGGTTGATGCCAAATGCCTGGAGGGCACAGACAGTCAACCGACCAGATGGAGGGTTGGGGCGTCCCCCATCCTCTGGCTCGGAGAGCAATACTGCATCCAGTTTCTCTCCTTTGAGCCCCCAGAATTCCAGACACTCAGAACAGAAACCAAAACAGACTCACCACAGGAGGAATCAGAAATGAAGTTGCCTGGCACCAGATGGAGGACAGAAAAAGATAGAAAACAGACCAAGGATATTTTGGGGATCCTGGACGAGCCCCCAAAATGTTCAGGGTCTGAGGAATTCCCAAAATTGACCACTCGGATACTGAGTCTCAGTAAACAGAAGCACTTTATTGAGGCCAATTGGCTGGGGACACAGACAGTCTCGGGAGCTGTACTGTGTCCCCGAGCAGTGAAAACACAGGGCTTTTAAGCAGAAAACCCACAAAAACCATAAAGCAGGGGATATCCATAGAAACTATACACAGAATAACCAGGAAAGGATTGGAACAATCTAGGGCTGATTTCCAGAGACTTTACCTATACAGCCATTGGCTTTCTTACCTGGGGCAGAAGATTCTTTCTCTTCTGCCCCAGATTATTCCTAAAGAGACCATACACAGATGTATCAAGTATACTGTCATTGGCTAGGTTACCTGGGGCAGAATGTTCTATCTCTTCTGCCCCAGACCATTTCCATAGAAATCATAAAGAGATACCAGGAAAGAGTTTGAACAAGGAAGGGGATTTCCAGAGTCAGGTGGAGGGTAGCTTTTTCTCAGAGGCCAGGGAGAGGGTCTGAGGGGCAATCTCTTTTGATTTAGATTTGCCAAAGCCTCTCTCACTTTACAAAGATCCTGTCCCATCATAGGGCTTAATAAAGCCATTAAAGCTCCATACCATTTTCGAGGTCCCAGTTGAATTAAGCTTTCCTTCATATCTCTAGTGAACACAGTCTCATCTTGCCCAGTAAACTGGACATCATATATTGCTTTTCTCATACCTAGTTCTCTCAGTAATGCCTGCCCCTCCTTTATCCTCCAGCCCCTGCTAATCATGTTAAGTCTCCGTTGGTGACAACCATGTCTCTTTAATGCCTTCAGCCATCCCATTAAGGACTGCTCCCCTCTGCACTGGCCTATGTTGAACAGCCAATATCACAAGGATGGGTGGGTGGTTATATAACTCAGCTGTGAAGCTTCTGAAGGATTTAGACTGACATTATTTGCTCCCATATCCCATTCTCTCACAATCCATGTGGCCAGGGGCTCTCTGCTTGCTTGCTTGTAAGTTTTTCCTAGTTTAAACAGTTCTAGCATGGAATATTTCCTTGCTACAGCACAGTTAGCTTTTTTTTTCTTTTTACTATTATCTGTCTCTTCCTTTGAGTCCTTGGACTTTACACAAGTTGAAGTGTCCTGCCTTTTTCCTTTCTCCAGCTCTGCACCTGGGCCTGCCTTTTCAGCTTTTCCTGCCTGGGGCACATTTTTATAATACAAAGTGGCTGCTCTATTTTCCTGGGAGCTCCCTTTGGGTCCAGAGCAGATAAAAGACTTTCTACCCTTTGAGTAACTTTTAGCAAATCTTCACATACTGATAACATATCCCCACATTTACAACAGAGTTGTGGCCCACGCTCTGTGTGGCTGGCCTCTTTTTAGTAACCCATTGCAAAAGCCACATCAGCACCACCATTAGTGCTCTTCTAAAATTCATTCTCAGTTTTGTCATATCCTGTCAGACTATGCCAATTCTGTGGCCTGAATTCTCTCTAGGTCTCTTGCGCCATCAGAAAAACCATATATTTTATGTGTATTTATTAACTTACAAAGGAATGAGTACCCAGTGCCTAGCCCTGCACTATGCCTCCGAGCCTTATCAGACCGTACCACACCCATAATTTGCTCATGCTCCAGTTCCATTAAAAGTCAGTCCATTCTGTCTTTCAACTGTTGCACGCTTGTTCCCACAGCTCGCCTTCCCATGGCTCAAGGCTTCCCCAGCTCGGCTCAAGGCTTCTGTTCCAAGATGGCACCCGACTTCCCTTCCTATTTCCCACTCTGCATCAGGCCACACCCATTGGAGGAACCAGCCAATCAGGAGACACCAGATGTCTGGACATCTGTGGTGAGGGGACTCCCCAGGTCACCAGGTTCTTTGAAGTGACAGTAACTGGGAAGTTGGATCACTCCAAGAAGAGAGGTGATGGCTATGTGGACACAGACAGCAAGTTTTAGGAGCTGGTGACTTCCATCAAAGTGGCCCTGACACAGTGCCAAAGAGCCCTGAAGGCAGAGTCCGGAGACCCTCCTGGCCAGCCCTCTTGGCAGTCACTTCATGATAGGAAGGACTGAAATGCCATGTGGTCTTTCCTCAATGTTCCTGCAAGTCCAGGTACATGGACTTTGCCTCTGTGTGGGGTGTCTCCCTGGAATCCACCTTTGCACATTCCCTGTCCTGCCCTTCCTTACCTCTCCCTGAATTCCCATGTTTCCCACCTACCCTCCTGCCTTAGTTTCCAGCAGAGCCATGTTGGTTGACAATGGACCCCAGTTCAGTAAATGGAGGAGTTTCACAACCCACATAAAAAAGTCTGTGGTACCTAAAAATTTTCAATTTACTGTTTTGCTCTTTCTTGTTTTTTTTTTTGGTCTTTTTGGGACAGGGTCTCCCTGTAGCCCCCAGCTGTCCTGGATTCACTATGGAGACCAGGCTGGCCTCAAACTCACAGAGATCCAGCTGCCTCTGCCTCCTGAGTGCTGGGATTAAAGGCATGCAATCCAGCTTTCTTGGTCTTTTTGAGACAGGGTCTCTCTGTAGCCCCAGCTTTCCTGGAATTCACTATGTATACCAGACTGGCCTTGAACTTACAGAGATCTGCTTGCTTCTGCCTCTGGAGTGCTGGATTAAAGGCATGCTCAGCTTAATTTTCTTTTATGAGTGTACTGCCTGCATTATGTGAGTCTGTGTCATGCATTGCCCACAGAGGCCAGAAGAGGCTATCAGATCCACTGGAACTTGACGTTTGTTTGATGCATGTGGGTGCTGGTAGTCAAACACAGATCCTCAGTAAGAGCAGACAGTGCTCTTAGCCACTAAGCCCTCTCTCCAGCTCCCTACAGTACTTTTTAAAAGTAGGGTTAAAGACTAGTAATTCAGGATTCAGAAGTACTTAGGTAGAAGATAGATTTTGTTTTTCAGGAAAATCATTCTGGTAGTAGAGTGAAAGTGCTGTCACAGAGGAACACAGCTTCATGGAGTGCCAGGGTGGACAGTAGGTATAGGAAATTATGTCAAAGCCTAAGAAAGAGGGGCTGGAGAGATGGCCCAGAGGATAAAAGCACATACTGTTATTCAAGAAGACCCAAATTTGGCTCCCCCCCCACATATCCAACTACCTGTAACACAACCTCCGGGTATCTGCTGCCCTCTTCTGGTATCAGAGGGCAACTGTATATGCATATTCTACACACATGCATAAAATAAAGGTCAGGCTAAGCATGGTGGGTAGAGGTAGGCAGACCTCTGTGAGATGGAGACCAGCAAGTTCCAGCCTAGCTGGGGCTACAGAGAGACCCTGTCTCAAAAAGTAAAATATGGTCAGGTGTGGTGGCACACACCTTTAATCCCAGCACTTGGGAGGCAGAGGCAGGTGGATCTTTGTGAGTTCGAGGCCAGCCTGGTCTACATAGTGAGTTCCAGGACAGCTGGGGATACAAGGAGACCCTGTCTCAAAAAGACAAAAAAAAAAAAAAAAAAAAAAAAAAAAAAAAAAAGTAAAATAAAAGTCTTGCATGGTGGCACACACCTTTAAACCCAGCCTTTAGGAGGCAAAGGCAAGCAGAGCCCTGACTCAAAAACAAAAAAACAAAAAACCATAAAAATAAGGTCTTTTTTAAAAATCTAAGAAAGAAATGATTTAAGGGGCTGGGAAGGTAGCTCATTTGATAGGGGGCTTTCCTAGCATGCAAAGCCCTACTACTGGAGTACAGCATATCTCGAGTTCCTTGAATGTATTTTATAAGGTCTTTCCAATCTGGTTAATATAAACATGTAGTTTAGGACTGAGTGAACTTTGAGGATTTTTGTTGTTTTGTTATGTTTTGTTTTAATAGCATTACAATTTTTTTCTATACATTTGTTGCACAGTATTCAGTCTTCTAAAAAATTAATGTAGGGGGCTGGAGAGATCATTTAGGGTTTAAGAGCAGGCACTGCTCTTGAAGACCTGAGTTTGGTTCCCGGCACCCATGTAAGACTGCTCACAACTACCTGTAACTCTGTTTCACCAAATTTTTCCCTTCCCGCCTGCTGGGAGACTGGCTCTCAGTCACCGGGTGTTGGGGAACCCTGCTGCTAGGGTTGTAGTCCTCCATGTCCAGATAGCTCTAAGGGGGCTTGGCACCATATGGAAGGACTCACCTTCTCAGCAGGGGGCCTCCTGCTCTCTTTCTGACTTACCTGAAAAGTGCCGCCAAGCACGGATGGCTGACCTTATTTGGAACATGACCTTTGGCATAGTTACCTGGAGTTAAAACTATCCCCAGGTTTTTTCTATATGATAATTAGGCACTGCCTGGTAGTCAGATGATAGGAGCCTACTGCCACATGTAAATAAAGCATACTATGAGCACCTGTCAGCTGAGGCATTGGCTACTGCCTCCACACTATATTTCCCCTGGTTCTCCCACTGAATAAACCAGCTGTTTCACTGAGTCTGTATCACTGAACCTGCCTCTCCGGAAGGACTTTCTTCCATCAGTGCTCACTGGCTGTCCTGACCCCGCTCGTCGCTTCTGCTCCCTTTGTCCTCGTGGAGTGGTGGCCAACAACCCACGAGGAGAGGGAGTGACTCCACAGCTGGTGCCTGAACGTGAGGCTCCTGGAACATGCAGAGTTTGTGAGTACCCCTCCCACCAGGAGGGTAGTGGCAGCTTTGCCTTTAAGCCATCCCACCCTTGAGGATCGGCAGTCTCTCCTCTTTTTCCTCCTTTTATTTTTGGTCTGAGTCTTCGCGTGGGACCGTTAAAGACGAAGGAGCAATTGAGGCTTTCTGATCAGGGTTACTCCCTGATGTTAGCCAAAGGCTCTTAGCCATCTTAACGGACCCCGACTGCTGACACAGGTGTAGACAAGACCCCCTATCTATACATCTTTCTAATGCAAAAACCCGGTAATGCAATGACCAGTTAATTGCTCTTAGAGCAGTCACCAGATCTCTTAAATTTGCAGGCAGGCTTGTGCTGTGGCCTACGTGGGATCACCTGGGGTTTTGATCCCAGGCATGTTCCCCTAGAAATCAGTGTTTCACCCCACTTTCCTTTTCTATCTTGAACAATACCCCTAGAAAAAAAATCCCCAAAGTTCTAAGGGATCTTTATATAAGCCTTAAAGCCAACTTCTAAAATAAACTTCCCTAATCTCTTTTGTTATCTTGCCCCCGGGGTGCTCAAGCCCAAGTTAAACCAGTTAGGTGAGAATTTAAATTAACTAGCCCCTGCGGAGCACTTAAAAAATTCAAGGTGGCTTGTGCCATACAAACGGAAAAAAAAAATTTTTAAAAGCCATTTTTTTTTCTGTAAAACTTTTCCTGGGGAAGGGGCTCATCAGAGGACCACCCCATCTCTCTCTCTCTCTTTGCTTTATCTCGGTTATTGCCCTTATGAGGGTCTGGATACGGCTTGTGGGCAACTGAAGCCTCTTGGTCAGGGCAACTCCCTGATATTGGCTGAAGGCCCCCTGCCCTCTTTCTCGACTCTGAAAGCCCAACTGGGTGTAGGCAGTAACCTTTACAACTATCATAAAAATCTGGTAATGCAGCAACTAGTTAAAAGTCACAAGGACGGTTGTGAGTCCCTTAAATCTGTGGCTAGGCTTGTGTTTTTCAAAGTGTCTCAGTCCCCCGTGGCAGGCTGCCTTGGGAACACTGAATGCCACTGACAACACTTCCTTTCTTTTCTATAATGGGTAATTCAGCATCACACCAAAAAACCCTCCAAATTTGCTCCCTTAGAGCCCTACTTAAATCAAGAGGACCTAAGATTTCCCAAAAGGAAAGCTCAAAATTTTGGAATGAAGTAATTCAATTTGTACCCTGGATCCTGTCAGCAGATATTTCTGACCCAGAGGTCTGGACCAACGTTGCCTATCTGGCTTGTAAAAAGGAAATCCAGGAAAGGCACCATTTGCCCCTTTCCTTCCTCCCCATAATAGCAGCCATTCGACGATGCTTAGGAAACCCACCTAAGACTGAGAGCTTACTAGCACCAGGGGATAATAAAGGGGAGGGTTCAAAACACCTAATATCAAGGAAAGCTTACAAACACCAGAAAATAATAAAGGAGAGGGTTCAAACGATGAAAAAGACCCTAAAGATTTCCCAACAGCAGATTCGACAGCCCTAAAAATAAAAATGAAGATTGCCCGGTAACAGATTCAACAGCCCCCAAAATAAAATTTGACCAAATCAGACAAAACCCACCCATCAACAAAAATAACCTTTACCCCCCTCTTCCCCCCTATGAATCCTCATGGACCGATTTAACAAACCCGGATGTTAAAACCCAGACTTCAAAAACTCCCGAAGATTCCCAGATAAATCCCCCTTCATGGCTGCTGGCGCCACACCCCACAGCTATTGAACAGCTCTGTAATCTCAGGGATAATGGGAGTTGTTGCCCCCAGAATCTCCAGACACAATGGCCTCAGGACCCAAAAACCCTATTGGTAGAAAATTTCCCATTAACCTACAAATCACAAGGCAATGTCCACTGGCTTGGTACCCCCTCCCGGCAGCAGACTTAAAAGAACTATGCCAAGTTGTCCATGAGGATGGGATCCATGCTCCATGGACAAAATCTATACTACAAACCTTTAATACTAACCACCTAACCCCCCAGGACTGGAGAGATATCTGTAGATCCACCCTCCCCAGTCCATTGGACTGTAGTCCACCCTCCCCAGTACAATGGGAGGCTTTGTTTAGAGATGAATGCCTAATGCAGGTTAAAAGAAATGACATACATAATCAACAACTGAGACCACAACAAGGGCAAGATCCACCACCTGGATTCATAGATTGGAATTATGACCAGCTTTTCGGCCAGAGCAATTTTTCCATAGGAATCCAGCAGGCTGTGATTCCTGCTGGCTGTTTTGAGCAGGTCCACTTATGTGCATTATGGTCTCCCATCTTCTTGATGAGCTTCACCTACTCATCCAGGAAGTGGTTCTCCAGGAAGTCACAGAGATGGGAGTCTGTGCGGGAAGAACCTAGGGCATGAAGATCCAGGAGGGCCTGGTTCTGGTTCTTCTCCAGGGCCAAGGCGGCTTCCATGGCCTCCTGGGTTTTACCCCACTCATCCTGAGCTGGTTTCTGAACATCATGGAAGAGCGCACGGCCGCCACACTGGTTCTGCAACTTGAGCAGCCACTCCGTGCCCTAGCGCTTCTCCTCAGCCAACTCGTGGAAGAAGTGGCCCATGCCCTCCAGAGTCACGTCATCCCGGTCGAAATAGTAGCCCAGGGAGAGGTAGGTGTAGGAGGCCCCCAGGTGCAGGTTGACCAGGCAGTTGACAGCAGCCTCCACCTCGGTGGAATAATTCTGACGGATCAGATAAAAAAATAACAGATCCTACAGCCAAAGCAATGCTTTTAAACAACCTTCTCTGGGAAGAGATGACCCCTGAGCACAGACAAGCATGCCAGGAACTAAAAAATGAACATTACGACAAATGGATTGTGGCCACCCATGACATCGGGACTGCCACGTACTAGGCCTCCTCCCTTGCCCAAGCCTTTGTAGTTGCAACCCAACCCATAAAAATCATAATATACCCAAATGCTAGCAGATACAAAAGTAACGAATATGTTTACTTCCCTTTTCGACAAACAGATCCATCAAGCCTCAAGGAAGTTGATACCTATGGGGGCTGCAGCTATTTCAATCCCTGTAGGTTGGAACTAGGATTCACTGGGTGATATCAGGGCATAACGGGACACAAAAGACCCATAGCCCCGCTAACAAGAGGTAAGCCACAAACATTATGGGTAACCAGTATTACAGAAAATACCCATCCAAAATTAACCATAAAAATAGACAATAAACCTTTCAAATGCCTCCTTGACACTGGGGCTGATAAAACCATCTTAAGGCGCTCTGAGGTTCCCCCACATTGGAAATTAATACCAGGACCCCAACTGAGCATTTATCACTAAAAACTTCTATAAATGGGAGGATCCTGATGGAGAGGTTGGCACAATAAGACCCCTGATTGCAGATATAGCCACAAATCTCATAGGATGAGATATTCTGGAAGACCTCAATGTAGTTCTTGCCGGTGGGTCTGAAGGAGAATGCCTTAAAATAGATGATCATATGAGGTTCCTAAAACAAAAGAACCCCCAATCCTAAAGGCCACTGTTGATTACAGACTCCCTGCCTCGAGTGGATTACCAAGGAACCAGTCTGAGTGGAACAGTGGCCATTACCCAGGGAGAAATTACTCATTTTACAACAACTTGTAGAAGAACATTTACAGCTGGGTCACATTAGGCCCTCCAGAAGCCCATGGAACACCCCAGTCTTTGTAATAAAGAAAAAGATAGGGGCATGGCGACTGCTACAAGACCCCAGAGCTATAAACAAAACCATGAAAATATGGGGATCACCCCAAAGAGGCCTGCCCATGATCTCTGCCATCCCCCTTAATACTCTCCTGTTAGTCCTAGATATAAAAGACTGCTTCTTCTCCATCCGATTACACAATAATGATTGCCAACATTTTGCCTTCTCAATCCCAAAGATTAACAATTCTGGTCCAGCTGATCGATATGAATGGCAAGTTCTGCCACAAAAATATTAATTGGCTAAGGCCATGGCTTTCCATCCCCACAAGTCAATTACAGCCACTTTTTGATCTTTTAAAGGGAGACAAAAACCCAGCCTCCAGATGGTATCTAAACCCAGATGCAAAAAGGGCCCTCCAAATAATTAATAGCCACTTCCAAAAGGCATCACTAGCCAGATATAACCCCAAGCTACCTGTCCAACTCTTAATATTTAATTCCTCCCCCACCATGGTAGGAGCGATTCATCAGCCACACGGAGTACTAGAATGGCTTCACACGCCAATAGGGGGTGTTCCTCGCTTTCTTACAGAAGTAGACACTCTTGCATCTATGATTCGTCAAGGGAGAGAACCCTACAAATTATAGGAAAAGAACCTGATACCCTCATTATCCCCTTCCCATTATCAGATGTACAATGGCTCCTAAAACATCACTCCTCTTTTTCAATTAGCTTAATAGGTTTCCCAGGACAAATTGATAATCACTATCCCAAAGATAAATGGATGTGTTCTTCCAGTATTTAGCTGGCTCCCACCTTGGCTCTTCTGCCACAAACCCATAAAAAATGCTACTACAGCCTTTACAGATGGGGTAAAAAGGAGGGCAGCTTTGGTCATATATGACTCGCCTAATGACCCACCTATGATATATTTTCAACCTCTATCTGATAAATCTCCATAATTTAAAGAGCTTTTTTCCATCTATATTGATAAGATTGATAAACCCTTCAACCTTTATTCTGACAGCATTTATGCTGTTAATTTGCTCCCATGGCTAGTCTTTTGCAATTAGCTTAATAGGCTTCCCAGGACAAATTGATAATCACTATCCCAAAGATAAATGGATGTCAGTTATTCCAGTGTTTTGCTGGCTCCCACCTCGGCTCTTCCGCCACAAACCCATAAAAAATACTATTACAGCCTTTACAGATGGAGGAAAAAAAGGGGCAGCACTGGTCATATATGACTCCCCTAATGACCTACCTATGATATATTTTCAATCTTTATCTGATAAATCCCCACAAATTAAAGAGCTCTTTGCCATCTATATGGCTCTTGATAAGATTGATAAATCCTTCAAGATTTATTCTGACAGCATTTACGCTGTTAATTTGCTCCCATGGCTAGGTCGTTCCTTTGTCAAAATAGATGGCAACCCCATCTTACCCCTGCTAATTAAAATTTCTACACTGTTACAAAAACGGGCAGCTCCATTATTTGTCCAGCATATCAGGTCCCATTCCTCCCTCCCAGGTCCTCTTACTGAAGGAAATGCTATAGCAGATAAGGTAGCCACCACTGGAACATTCTCTGCCAGTGTAACAGATGCCCAGAACCTCCACCATGCCACCCACATTAATTTACAAGGGCTCCATCTCAGATTCCCCCACATTGCCCTCAGACAACTTAAATGCATTGTTAAAACCTGCTCTTCCTGTGCATCAATGATACATACCCCTGCTATACAACAAATGGGCAACAATCCTCAGGGGCTAAAATCTAATGCCCTCTGGCAACTTGATGTAACCCATGTCCCCCAATTCAGCAGACAAAAATATGTATTTGTAACTGTAGACACTTACTCCCACTTCCTCTGGGCTACAGCCCAAACTGGTGAAATTTCAAAAAAATCTAATAAATCACATGCTCTCATGCTTTGCCATCATGGGCCTCCCTGCACAACTAAAGACAGATAATGGCCCAGCATTTACCAGCTTCCCGTTTAAAAAATTTGTGAAGCCTGAAAAATCACCCATCACACTGGCATCCCATACAACCCACAAGGACAAGCCATTGTGGAAAGGTCACATAAAACCTTAAAAGACCAACTAAAAAGACAGGCTCAAACAACATATTCTCCCAATATTCAATTAACATTAGCCTTGTTTACCCTTAATGTACTTAATGTATATCGAGGGACTGATGCTCCTCCCATCACCCGACACTGGGCTCAGACACACCCAGTACCACCCATCATGGTTAAATAAAGGGACCCCTTTGATGGACTCTGGAAAGGACCAGATCCATTGTTGCCCACAGGGAGAGGATTTGCTTGTGTTTTCCCACAGGATCAACCAAAGCCTATCTGGGTTCCAGCCAGAAATGTCCGGCACCTCCCCGCCCACAAAAAAGATGGCTTGAATGACCCTGTCGGAGACAAAGAAAAGGAAGAGGAGGAAATGACACCCAAAACCACACCAGATCACATGGAAAGAGATCCATGATCTGGTGGAGACTGCTTGCCACAGATGCCCCTCCCCCCTGAGCTTCTTTCTCTGTCATCCTCATGGCCATTTTTACCCTGCTTAACATCAATGCTTCAGCCAGCCCCACTCCCCCTAATACTATGTTCTGGAGATTTTATGTCAGGGAAATATTTCAAGGAAAAAATCAGATAATCGGAACTGCAGACTGCCCCCTAGTGGGCTGTCAAAAACCCATAGAAATCATAATATACCCAAATGCTAGCAAATACAAAACTGACGAATATGTTTGCTTCCCTATCCGACAGGCAGACCCATCATGCCTCAAGGAAGTAGATACCTATGGGGGCTGCCACTATTTCAATCCCTGTAGGCTGGAACTAGGATTCACTGGGGGATATCAGGGCATAACAGGACAGGAAAGACCCATCTACCTAAAGGATAATAAGTATCTCTATGGGAACCATGACTATTCCCTAATATATGTTGCAGATCCATGGGACGATCACTGGTGTATCAGAGTAACGGGAAAGTTCTACTCAGGTGCATTCTCTAGCTACCCTACAGCTGACTTTCATATCTCTCGACAGCTTGTACCTGCAGCTAAGTCTGTGCTAACTCATCATAATATTATTCTACAGGAAAAACAAACAGAGGACCACATAAGATAAACTATGTACTGGAGCAAATACATTCAATATGTTGCTAACTTTCTTCCCTTCACCACCCACCCCAATGCCTCTAACTGCTCTTTTTTTTGTGCATCCAGCAATAGACCTTTACTGACAGCAGTACCAGTTAATATCACCTTCTGACAGCAGTACCAGTTAATACCACCCCTTTTTGCCCAGAAACAAAAAAGATTTCACTGACTCTCATCTGATGGATATTCCCTTATTCAAACAGCTGGCTAACTATGCAATTTGCATTTCCAACAAGAGTAAGCCTACTCATTACAAATGCCTCACTAACATTACTCTCTCCAGGATAGCATGCATCTCCCCTTCTCTTTTTCTATGGTTCAAAGGAAAAGCCCAACACTGTGTTAACTCCTCTTTGTCCACCTTTTGTGTACCCGTAATGATTACACACCAGGTGTACCTACTCGAGGAAGAAGAAGCTGCCATCCTCCTTCACATTGCCAGCAGAGAAAATTCTTCATCCCTTTGCTAGTGGGACTCAGACTTGCCCTCTCCCTGGGTACCAGAGGTGCTGCGACTGCTGCTATTGTACAAACCCATCACCTGGCAGGAGACTTTCGAGACAAGCTGGACCAGGCAATGGCATCCACGACTGACAGCCTTGAGTCTCTCCAATGACAAATGAACTCTCTTGCCAGGGTTGTGCTCCAAAACAGAAGAGCACTGGACTTAATAACTGCTGAACATGGGGGGATGTGTGTAGTATTGGGAGAGGAATGCTGTTTTTTTGTGAATGAATCAAATGTTGTTGAAACCAATGTTAATACTCTCAAAAACCTTCGTAATGATCTATTTTCAAGATTTCAACCCACCGAACAATTAGGTTGGTTTAGTAACCTCTTTTTTCATGGCTCCTACCCTTTGTTAGCCCCCTGATCATGCTGTGTGTCATTTTGATGCTTGCTCCCTGTTTCATACAATTTCTTTGCCGACAGATTACTACCATTGCTAAAATTACTACCAAACAGGTCATGGTCAATTATCAAACTTTGGATTCTCCCGAGATAGATGAGTTGGCTCTTAAGGCTTGTGATGACATTTCTCCATTGTAAAATAAAACAGGGGGAGATGCTGGGGAACCCTGCTGCTAGGGTTGTAGTCCTCCATGTCTGGATAGCTCTAAGGGGCTTGGCGCCATATGGAAGGAATCCCCTTCTCAGCAGGGGGCCTCCTGCTTTCTTCCTGACTTACCTGGAAAGTGCCACCAAGCACGGATGCCTGACCTTATTTGGAACATGACCTTTGGCATAGTTACCTGGAGTAAAAACTATCCCCAGGTTTTTTTCTACATGATAATTAGGCACTGCCTGGTAGTCGGATGATAGGAGCCTACTGCCACATGTAAATAAAGCATACTATGAGCACCTATCAGCTGAGGCATTGGCTACTGCCTCCACACTATATTTTCCCTAGTTCTCCCACTGAATAAATGGAGCTGTTTCACTGAGTCTGCATCACTGAATCTGCCTCCCCGGAAGGGCTTTCTTCCATCAGTGCTCACTGGCTGTCCTGACCCTGCTCATTGCTTCTGCTCCCTTTGTCCTCATGGAGCTGTGGCCAATGACCCATGAGGAGAGGGAGCGACCCCACAACCAGGGTCTTGTGGTCCTGACGTCGGTTGATAAAACAGGCATAACACATTTCTGTCTTGGGTTTTGCATAGTCTATATGACATTTGCGGGGGGTGGTGATGTACACCAAATGGCTTCCATTAACATATGCACACTTCAAGCCCAGTCTGCAGTGTCCATCACCTTTTGTGTGCCTTGCATGCTAACTCACCACATGCCAACTTGCCCCACAGAGTTCACCTGGAGCTGCGCAGGCTGGCTCTCCTCCGCGTTTTGCACAGACCTAGTGCACACTTCGCTCCCTGAGTTCCAATATGGCCCCAGCTGTCTGCTCACTCTCCATCCCTCTTCCCAGGGTGATCTTCCTCTCACCCCTGTCTGGCTTAGTCACCTTAGGCTTACTCTTTTTGGAGGAATAAATAATTTTTGGGGTACACTCCAGGTCTAGGGGATCTGATGCTCTCTTCAGGTCTCCAAGAACACCCACATGCATGTGCACATATACTCATACACGTACACACATACACATAAATAAAATTTTTTTTATTTTAAAAGTTTTATTTCATTTTTATTTTATGTGTATGAGTGTATTACTGCATGTATGTGAGTGCACCTGTGTTGTGTAGTGCCACAGAGGTCAGAAGAGGGCTTTGGATTCCCCTGGAACTGGAGTTAAGGACAGTTCATAGCCACCATGTGGGTGCTGGGACTCGAACCCGGGTCCTCTACAAGAGCAGTCAGTGCTCTTAACTGCTGAGCCATCTCCCCAGGCCTGTAAATAAAAATCTTAAATAAAAATTTAGGGGCTGTCATGATGGTACAATGGATAAAGGCACACAAAACTCTGGGTTTCATCATCAGTACTGCATAAATTCAAGTGTGGTGGTACATGCCTGTAATAACAGTAACGTAGTGCAAACAGTTAAAACATCAAGGTTGAGAGCACTGAGGAGGGAAAATAAGAGGCCTTGCAGCTGAGTATGAAACAGCAAGCCGACCAGGCAAGAGGAAGGACAAGAAATCTTGGAAGGAAGGGTCAGTGTTGGCAGTCTCCGGCTCTCCCAAGAAGCCTCCTAAGGAACTTATACAAAACACTATTGCTCATTCATATATTCTTGCTTCTAATGTAATTAGCCATTATAGACTAAACTCTAAGTAAAGATGGCTTCTAACAAGAAGCTTCCACTTATTCCAGAAAGGAGACTTCCCCAGACCACCTCACAGACAAGGAGCTGAACAAGAGATAATCAAGAGAGACTGCAGCTATAAGTTGGTTGTCCTAGTTATGATTTCTGTTGCTGTTATGAAACACCCAACAAAAAGCAATCTAAGAATAGTTTATTTGGCTCACAATCCAAGTTATACTCCATTACTTTGGGGAAGTCAAAGCAGGGACTTGGACCAGCTGGTCAAATCTTCAGTCAAGAGCAGGAGAATAAATGAACAGGACTTCTTCCTGACATCCACCATGCCTGTAGTCACAACCTCATTGAAGCCCAGACTGCTAGTGCTACTGTGCTGGATGTCAGGGGCCTGGACAGCCTGTGAAGGTCACCTGTGTTGGTGATCATGTTGTTTTAAGTCATCATATTCAATGACTATAATTCCAGCAGTGGAGACACAGAGGCAGGAGAATTTCTGTGGATTTGAGGACTTCATGGGCTACATGAGACCAAAAAAGTATCACTTAAGACCATAACACCCCACATATACCTGATCTTGTCAAAAAGAATCACATCTGCCTGGTTGCAGCAAGAGGCCTCCAAAGATGGCATGGACTCAGAGCCCTGGGGTTCAACGAGAATTCACTTCACTTCTTTGTCTGCAGATAGCCCGCCAAAAGAAGCCCACACTAGGGTACCCTGCTCTCAAGCCCAGTGACTGCTGACAGACTGCATGGTGGGGACCAGTCAGAAAACGATACGCTGACTAAAGGGACTTGGGGGCGGAGAAAAAGGAAATATAAGGCCTGCCCCCTCCTGCATTAAACGAGCCTGCAGCACCTTGCCTAGTGCTTGCTTCTACCGAACTCCCGGGGTCTGTGTGTTGTGACTCCACGCCTCTTGACCCCCTAATCAGCAGGGGACCCGATATAGGTCAGGGTCTTCACAGCTGGCCTGAAGAGAACCCACAACACCTGGCGCCTGAACAGGGAATCCTGCCCATGGTGTTGGTGACACCCAGAACCTCGGTTCGTTCAGTAAGTAGGCCACTGGATTTGTCTGTTTCTTTGGCTGCTTGAGGGTAAGCGAGTAGCTCCCTCCTCTGTCCCCTCCACCATGTCTGTCATCTTTATTGTTGGACTAGTTTGTTAGATCAGGGAGGCACACTCTGCGATGTGATCCCAACACCCACGTTGGCACCTCCCCCCCTCAGCTCATCCTGATGAGTTCACATAAGGGCTGATCCACTCCGAACTCAGAGCCCAGGCTTCGGGTTACCCTGTTGCCTGTCCCGGAGACACCGTGTGAGCATACGGCTGGAGCTGTCACAGCCTCCAGAAGTTCCTCACTGAGCACAAGACATTTGGATCTGATAAACCTTTACATGTTGGGGAAGTTTACATCTGAGTGGCTCACAGTGCTTCTTTGCTTCCTTTGTGCCTTCTTGGTAGTCACCCTTGTCTTCTACTTTTGTGGTGAATTCCCCTTCACAAGACCCTCACACAATGGGCAATTTACCACCACAATGCAGGGAACCACAAACAGCAGCACTCAAGGTGCTCCTGAAAACCAAAGGGTTGAAAGTAAAACCAAAAGATATCGAACACTTTTGGGATGAAGCCACTAATTTAGCTCCATGGGTCTCCCCACGGGGACTCTGACATGTGGATGTGGGTCCTCTTCCTGGCTCAAAAAATGGAGGTCGGGTCAGGGATCACTCCCTCTGCATTGTTCATACCGATCCTCCTAGCCATCATTGCAAGGATTTAAGAATCCTCCTCTCCTGCGGAAGTCATCTCGGCCCACAACAAACACTGCCAGGAGCAATTTAGTGTAGATCTGGCTATTACCTTGACCCCGGACCTCCCAGACCCAGAGGTGGATGCCGCCTCTGCACCCACTTCCAATAAGGAAGGAGCTCCTATGCCTATATCTCAGGATACTCTCCTAGAGCTACCATGCCCAGAAATTCCCCCGCCCTGATACCCATGGAAGAAGTTACTCTCCCCCCCGAGTAACCATCCTGCCCCTTACCCTAATGTGCCCCTCCCTCCTAGACCACCCTCCTTAAACCCTCACTTACCTTTGTCCGCATTTCCGGTTAATGTTGGCCCCGATGAGGTGCAGCGTCCATGGCTGCCCACCCCACTTGCTGACCTCGTTCTTACCTGCAAGGCAGCTGAGCAATCGGGCCCTGACTCCCCATATTTTGCCAGTGGTCCTTACATTTACAAACCCACTATGATTGGTATAACTTACTAAAGGCAGTCTTAGAACCCTCAGTCTTTATAAACTGGCGCATGTGAACCTCTTGCTCTCTTAGGCCCCCTCAATCGATATGGAGTTAACCCACATGGTCTCCTACCCAATGCCCTCTGGCAAATGGATGTCACCCATTATAACTCCTTTGGTAATCTTAAGTATGTCCATGTCATTGTTGACACCTACTCCTTTCTTTTCGCCATTGCTCAAACTGATCACTCAAACTGGTGAAAAGGCCTCACACACCATTAAGGCAGTCAAATCAGCAATGCTGGTAATGGGAGTGCCATGGACCCTAAAAACTGATAATGGGCCAGCTTACACCTCTCTATAATTCCAATCATTCCTGTCAACATGGAAAATTAGCCACCCCCTCAGCATCCCTTATAATCCACAGGGACAGGCCATTGTGGAGCAGGCAAATAGGAACCTCAAAGAAACATTACAAAAATTTGCTACCCCTGAGTCTAAAAGGGACCTGCACCTGGCTCTAATTGAAGCTCTACTCAGCATTAATTTCCTGTCCTTCGATGAAAATGGATTGAGCCCGGCCTACAAACACTGGGCTACCATACCTAGGCCTACACCCCTGCAACTAGTGAGATGAAAGGACCCCATAATATGTCAATGGCAACCGCCCACCCCCTTGTTAACAAGAGGGGGAGGCTATGCTTGTGTGTTTCCTCAGACAGAAACAAAACCAGTACGGGTTCCAGTGAGAGATGTGAGACCAGCAACCGACCAACGGGACCCCCAGGACCCAGAGACCTCACTGCTATCTGGATAATTGGTTTGGTCTTCCCTGCCCCTGCCATGGCCCATGATCTCTGGGCCTTGGTCCCTTCCCTGCCTATACTCTTGCCCTTATCACTTCATTCCCCAGCCTACCCCACCCTCTATTCAACTAATTCTATACTTGGCCTCCCCATCATGGACCCAGTTACTTCCTGGGAATCACTCAATGGCTCCTGGCCCCTTAATAACTCTCTATAATTCACTACCAACAACGCATCCTCATGCATTGGGCTCTTCAACCTGACCATCCAAGATTATGCTGGCAGTGCCTCCTCGGGTTACATGCTTAAACTACAGGGCCTTTCCCCTACCTTCAACAACACTGATGTAACCTCGGTCCTTGCTGCACTGGGGACAAAAATAACAGGGGATGTGGAGGGGACCACCACCCCTCCACCCCCATTTTGACCTGCCATTCTATGCCCACCACTCCCCAACTGTCCACGCACACGTTTCCTTGCACCCTTTATCCTCGTGCTCCCTATACAGTGGCAGAGATGCCACCCTAAGCCCAACTATGCCATCCCTCCCTTTTGCTGCTTCAGCCACTTCCTCTCTAATCACCCCCTAGGATCTTGGAGACAACTGGCCCCCACCTATCCCTGCAGCATTACGATCTCCCATACCAACCGCAAATCAATACTTGGTAACTAGGACCTCTCTGGTCCGTACGCCTGCATGGACATGAGGCTGTTACTGGCACAGCAGGGCCTTCAACTTTCCAACGGCACTTACACTAACACCAATCCCTCTACTTGTGCCAAAAACAAAATCCTTACATCCATTGATCACACAACATCCTGGCCTCCTACCCCCATTTGCGTGCGGCCCGTTTGCCTTATTGCTAGCCAATGTTACCTCTCACCCTCGGGGACAGCTCAACTGCTCCGATACCAACACCGCCTGTGTACTGGGCGGCCTGCTGGAACCATCCAGCTCACATAGTTCTCTTTATGCATGAACCCGTGGCCCTTTGGGTTCCAGTCACCAATGCAACCCACTTCCATGCTGTCACCCTTATAGAGTGGACAGCTTTGTCAGAAGCCCCCTGCTTAAAACGGGATTTCGGGGTCACTGCCACTCTCATCTCAGCCATCATCTTTGCATTAGGGTCGTCAGCCACCGCTGCAGTGGCTATCACCCAATCCTCCACTACTGTGGAGACACTCAACGAGGCCATGTCCAAAACCTCCTCTGCCTTTCACACTCAGTCCCTTATCAATCAGCATCTTCACCAGGCAATTAATGTGTTACAACAACAGATTAATCTCTTAAGTGAAGAGCTGGCAATTACCAAAGGCATGGCTCTGCTAGCTTGTGACCCTCGCTTTAGGTCACTTTGTCTCACCCCCATAAAGTACAGAATATTGCTGAGGCGCACCTATAATTCACACACTATATTCACAGCCACTGGAATCAAAAGTTTCTTAGTTACTCTATATTACTAACTAATCAAATTATTGCTCTAAATTATACCCCGCACCCTCACGCTGGACATTGATTCAGGGTTCTTAGAGAAAATCTGGTCTAATCTAAAAGCACTGTTTGAGCCATCTTGGACTGTCACTTACCTACTCTTGACAGGCATAATTATTCTTCTCTTTCTACTTCTTAAATGCCTGTTCTTCATTCCTGCAGTCAGAAAAAATTCAATCACTCGGTGTATCAGGCCCTCAGAGTAATACACGAAGATGATTTCAACCTGCCCTATGCAACCTGACAGACTTGGCTTGCACAAATGTACGAGGCCTCCTACAGATAATTCCCTACCTCGACTGATCCCCTGGGACGATACCCCTTGGAGGGCTGGTAGTCAATGACAGGTAAGATTCTGTTGGACTGAATCAACCTAAGCCAGGACATGAACGTGTATATCCAAGCTCCAATGATGGGTAAGGTTCATGTCCAAATAGGACAACCTAAGACAGGCACAGTCCATGATCCTGGGGTCATCCCAAGTTGGAGCTGCCTACAGGCTCTCACTGGACAGTCATTTTTAAAGAAAAAGGGTGGAAATGTAGCAGGAGGCCTCCAAACATGGCACAGACTTGGAGCCCTGGGGTTCAGTGAGAATTCACTTCATCACTTCTTGGTCCGCAAATAGCCCGCCAAAAGTAGCCCACGCCTCCATACCCTGCTCACAAGCCCAGTGACTGCTGACAGACTGCGTGGCATGGACCAATCAGAAAACGATATGCTGACTAAAGGGACTTGGGGGCGGAGAAAAGGGAACTATAAGGCCTGCCCCCTCCTGCATTAAATGAGCCTGCAGCACCTCACCTAGTGCTTGCTTCTACCTGACTCCAGGGGTCTGTGTGTGTCTTGACTCCGAGCCTCTTGCCCCCCCCCAATCGGCAGGGGACCCGATCCAGTTCAGAGCTCGCAACACCTGGTATGTTAGTTGGAGCAGGTGCTTTAAAAAAACTTTGATAGTTTTCATAGCCATGTGACTATGAAATACTACAGAATAGTTGCTTTCACAACTAAAAGGGAGGGAAAGGAGGAGGGAATCCAGAGATGGAGGGAAGGGATATAGTTTGGTTGGTAGAGTGCTTGTTTAGCATTCACAAATCCCTGGGATCCAGCCCCAACACTGCACCTACCACTAGGGAAATGGAAGAAGTCGCATCAGAAATTTAAATTAATCCTCTGCTACACAAGTTGGAGGCTAGCCTGGGCTGCATGAGACTTTGTCTCAGAAAACAAACATGTAAGCTTGGTAAGGTGGTACATACCTTTAATCCCAGCACTTGGGAGGCAGAAGCAGGGGGAATCTCTATGAGATCAAGGCCAGTTAGGCCTACATGGTGAGCTCCAGGCCACCTGGGGCTACAGGGAAACCTGTCTCAAACAAACAAAAAAGATATATATAGATACAGCAATAACAATGTTTCTAGCAACTTGTGGCCACATCCCTAAGAAGCCATCTCTCTGGCCCAGTCTTGTATTTTTGGACCTGTTTTTTTTTTTCTTAGGAAGTATTTTAAAAAAATATTTTCTTATTTTTCTTTTGGGTGTGTGTATTGCCTGCATGTAGGTAAGTGCACCCGTGTCATGCAATGCCTATGGAGGTCAGAAGAGGCTGTCGGATCCCCTGGAACTGGAGTTACAGACAGTTATTAGCTGCCATGTGGGTGCTGGGATTCTAGTGTTCTTAACCACTGAGCCATCTCTCCAGCCCTGTATCTGTATGTGTGTGTATGTGTGTGTGTGTGTGTGTGCGCGCGCGCACGCTGGGTATGTATGTGCACCATGTGCATACAGGTACCTTCAGAGGCAAGAAGGTGGCACTGGATGCCTGGGAATCTAATTACAGATGGTGGTGAGACATATCATTTGAATGCTAGGCACTACCAGGGTCCTCTGTAAGAGCAGCAAGTGCTCTTAATTGCTAAGCCATCTATTCAGCCTCTAAACTGGTTCTTTAATTGATCTATCCTTGTGTAACAATAATAGGAATAACTGTGGCTTTTTGTTTATTTGACAGGCTAAAGTGGATTAGATCCTCCAAATTTACTATTTCAAGGATGTCTTAACTATTTGAGATTTATGCATTACTTCTCTATTTCACAGTGCATTGATTTCCACCCAAAAATATATGAAAAAAAAGCTGATGAGGTTTTACTTGGGATTATGTGGAAACTAAAGGGGATGAATATTCTATCATCTTCCAATCTATAAAAATTTATACATTTATCTCTTAATTCTCTATTCAGAATTAATTTTTCCAATGTTGGGAATTGAACCCAGGACCTTCAGCATTCTACACACACACAGGGTCTGCGACTGAGTCCCCTACATCTTCCATCTTTTTTCTCCCTAAGCAATGCCTTTATTTGATCAGTATGTAGGAATCAGCTATCTAAACCCAGTGAGATGACTCAGTGGGTAAAGGCACCTGCTCTCAAGCCTAATGACCTAAGTTTGATCCCTAGGACCCATATGGTGAAAGAACCAAATCCCTCGAGTTGTCCTCTGACCTCTACACACATGCTATGACACATACATGCCCACATGCATACAAAATCAAGCATAAGAGGAATCAGATCTAAGGAGAAATTGATGACAACTTATTTTTTAAAAACGATTATTTTTATTTTTTTAAATATTTTATTTATTTATTTATTTATTTATTTATTTATTTATTTATTTATTTAATTAATTTATTTAGTCTTTTTGAGACAGGGTCTCCCTGTAGCTCCAGCTGTCCTGGAACTATGTGGACCAGGCAGGCCTCAAACTCATAGAGATCCACCTGCCTCTGCCTCCCAAGTGCTGGGATTAAAGATGAAATTTTTTTTTTTAATTTTATTGTTTGGATGTAGATAGGTACACCCATGACAATACAATGCCTGCAGAGGCCCAAGAGAACATTGGATTCCCCTGGAAATAGAGTCACAGAAGGTTGTCAATCACCATTTGGATGCTAAGAACTGAACCCATGTCTTCTGCAAGAGATGTCAGTGGTCTTAACCACTGAGCCATCTCTCCAGCCCCAACTTTTTTTTTTCTTTTTGAGCCAAGTGTATCTATATATTCTTGGCCTCTAAGAGTAAACTGAAGTTTTTAGAGACATATCAAAGCCACTGTTACATCCAAGTCTGTCTGTCTCTCTCCTACACATTGTAGCTTATGCCAATCTGGACCTCACTATGTATCCCAGGTTGGTCTCAAAAACCTGACAATCCTCTTGCCTCAACTTCCTGAGTGCTTGGATTATAAGTGTAAGCTGCCATATGTGGCTTAGATCCAAGTCTGAATGATTAAATGACTCAGTTGTCAAAAAACCATAAAATCAACTTTTTAAAAATGAGACAGTGTCTCATGTATCCCAGGCTGGCTTCAAACTTGCTATGTGGAACAGGATTAACTTTTGCCTCTACCACACCACTGCTATGACTATATAGCTGTTGCTACACCAGGTTAATGCCATGCTGAGGATCAATGTACAGCTTTGTGCATGCTAGAAAAGCACTTTACCAACTGAACATCATCTTCACTATGAAGAGCTACAATAACAAGAATGGTTTGGTGGGTATTCTAAAAAATAGGCTCATGCAACAGAATCACAGAGTTTCCAAGTATTCCCACCTAGAAGGAAGCATCTCCTTAGGTAATGGCTAATATGCTACTCTATTTTACAAGAAAAGCTCCAAAAGGAAAAAAGCTCACGTATGCATAAGAACTTAATAAATGGTAGGCTGGTTCAGTGGTTAAGAGCACTGACTGCTCTTGCAGAAGACCCAGGTTTGAATCCCAGCACCCACATGGTGGTTAACAACTGTCCATAACTCTAGTTCCAGGGGATCCAATACCATCTTCAGTTCTCCATGGGCACTGCACGACACAGGTGTACTAACATACATGCAGGCATAACATTCATACACATAAAAATAAAAGTTTAAAAAAGAACTTCATAGATGATAAAGCTGGCATCAGAAATCAGAAGCAAAAGGGAAAATTATAAATTCATGGTCATGAGGACTTGAGTTGGCCATCTAAAAACCTTAGATCCATAATTTCTCAAATTTCACACACTGAGTCTCATTTCACAGGTAAAACAAACTAGAACAACTGGAAGGTTAACTCTCTCTCTATACATATATTTAATATTTCTTATATTCATACCAACATAAAAATAGGTATATATTCTTTATACTTATAGTTCTCATGTAATGTAGGCTAAAACATTTATAAATTAAAAACAAAAAATATAAAACCAATAAAATACAAATTACCTATATTTACTATAATAAATGAACAGTCCTGTTAATAGAATGTTTTCTTCAAAAGAAATAAAGCACAAGTATTTGGTTTAAAAGCAAAAATCTGTAGTTTAAGATCCCATTCTATTCTTAAACTGTTTGAAAATTTTTATTTAATGACATTGAGAATACTTGACATATATATCTTATCAAACTAAAGTTTTTCCTTCCTCTCAAGCCCATTAAATAGCAGTCCAATAAAACCAACTTTAAAACTGATAGACAGAAAATTAAAACTGTCTTTTACTAAAATCTGCAATAATGACCATTTACTCCAACTGCTTTTAAATTTGGACAAGGAACATTCTTTACTATTTATTTGCTCTAGCACTGCTAATGAACTCTTATAAGTTCATCTATTTAACAGCATCATATGATACTGGCTTATGGTATAAATTTTTCTGGGTAATATAAGACAATGCTGTGTCAAAAAGCAGACTCAGGATATTATGTGTATAACAGCAGCACTCCATTCTCCCCATCTTCATATAATCTGTGTTCTATGGTTTTATCAGTTTTATTTTTCAAGCTAGACTTTAATTTTGAATACTTAACACTATTATTAATGTGCATTTCACTTTCTTCATGTTTGCTTAGAATATGTGACAAATGTTGCCAATCTTTGCACCCATTCTCATTTTTCAGTTGATTTTTCCCTTCCCCAAAGAGTTTGCAATAGAGGCAAAATACAGAATCTTTGGCAGCTGAATAAAGTAACCAGGACCTAGTAGCTTTTTCACCGCTTGGAAGAATTCGTGTATAGTAAGTTTCTGAAAACTTCCTCCCTGTATTGTCTTTTGGGAAATTAAAGTTTCTTACTTGAGGTGGATCATTTTCAATAAGAATATCACGCTGTTTAATATTCAAAATGCGGGGCCATGTACCTGGATCTGAAGAAAGCACAATAGACATACTAAAGTCTTTCGAATTTTTGTCTTCCAGTTGCCCTTGAAATTTATCAGCTATTGCTGGCATAGAAGGTAAATTCACAGTCTGTTTGTTCAATAATGTATCTGGGCTACATTTTGCTGAAACTTTTATCTCAGAAATCTTTTCCTTTTTTTCTGGTATTTCTGTTTTTTCTGAAAGTGTACTTGATGATTCATATAACTTTTTTTCATTTTCTTCTCTGACAGCATTCCTTTTTCTGTTATCTGAAGCTGATGTTTTTGATTTTGTTTCCATTATCTTGAGAGAAAGAGATTACAATTTTATTAGAATTAACATTTTAAAAACTTACATGCAGAAATAAGGAGAGAAAATAGCTCATCATTAGTCATAAATCAAAGCAAGGCACACATCTACCAGGATGGTGGTAAGAAACAGAGACAAGTATTGATAAACATATGGAAAAACTAGAACTTCCCTAAGCACTAATGGAAATTTATCATTGTGAATCTGCTTAAGAAAGCAGCCTGGCAATTCAACTGAAATTTGAACAGTTACTGCATGATCCATATAGACACCAAGATACGTATATCTAAGGCAAATTAAAATATATGTTCACACAAAAACATATATAAATAACCATAGGAATAGCATTCATAATAGAATAAACCTCAAATGTTCACCACAAATGAAGATAAAAGTGTGTCTATTTATGTGGAATCTCCAGAACAGGCAAATTTATAGAGAAAATGAAGATTAATAGTACTCTAGGACCAGGGGGAAAAAGAGTGAGATGGGTTGAGACTTATCTGGTAATAGATGATATGAGGTTTCTTGTAGTGACGGAGAAAAGTTCTAAAATTGTCTACGGTGAATTATGGAGTATGTTAATTACACATCAATAAAGTTGTTTGAAAATCTTCATGTGAAAGTCAGTTAATATTAACAGCAATTATCTTTTTAAATTTTATCTGTTTAATTTTTCATGTATGAGGGTCTTGCCTGCATGTATGTAAGGGCACTTGCCTTCAGTGGCTAGAAGGGAGTGTCAGAGCCCCTGGAATTTGTTACAGGCAGTTGTTAGTCATCATGGGGTGCTGGAAGCCAAACCTGGGTCCACTGCAAAAGCGTTAAGTACTCTTAACCTCTGAGCCTTCTCTCTAGCCTGGTAGTATTTTTTTCTTTCTTTCTCGGTTTTGAGACAGAAACCCTGTAGCCCCAGTCAACTATGGTACATCTCTATTCCCTTATTTACAAATCTTAGATTACCTTTACTGACTTTTCCTCCTAGCTTTAAGTATCATCAACTGACTTCTCAAGGAGGAAGTCATGAGTAAATTTCCAACCTCACCAGGCTCACCACGCACATCCCCCAGCAGTCTACCTATCTTCTGCTCAAAGGATGTCTTAGATAACATAATTCGTTGTGAGGGACTGTCATGTGCATAGAGGATGTTGAATAGCACACCTGGCATCTCTCCAGTAGATGCCAACAGCACCCCCTAAAATGTGACCGTAAAAATGTCCAACCCCTAGAGAACTATTGGCTTAAAGATTTTTTTTTTTTTTTTTTTTTTTTTGAAAAGGGTTTCCCCCTTCCCCCCCGGCCAAAAAAAAAAAAAACCGGCTGGAGGGAAGACGCGTGCCTCCTAACCTCCTTCCGCGATTCGCTGCTCAACCAGGGCCACGGTTAGTTTTTGCTGACCACCAAGTGGCTGTGCCCCGAACCCGGCTTTCAGATTCTGGCGCTAGCAGGAGGGGAGCCTTCCGCACCCCAGTAGTTTCCTGCGCTGGCCATGTGCTTCTAGCTGGACGCACAACGTGGAGTTAAGGGTCGCGCCCTGGCCTAAAAACGGCTTCCCCTTCCCTGTAGTCCTCACTGCCCGTTTCTCCAACCACCCCTTGCCCAGAGCTGGGACTGGCTAAGTCTATTTGATTTTAATCCCAGCACTCAAGAGGCAGAGGCAGGCAGATCTCTGAGTTCAAGGCTAGCCTGGTCTACATAATGAGTTCCACCTGCCTCTGCCTCCTGAGTGCTAGGATTAAAGGTGTGTTTTTTTTTTTTTTTTTTTTTTTTGAGACAGGGTCTCCCTCTAGCCCCAGCAGGCCTGGAACTCACTATGTACACCAGGCTGGCTGGGAAATCACAAAATCAGCCTGCCTCTGCTTCTCAAGTGCTGGGATTAAAGGTGTGCACCACCACGCCCAGCTTGATCAAGGATATCTTCATATTTGGGGCTGGCAAGGCAGCTCAGCCAGTAAAGGTGCTTGCTGTCCAAGCATGATAACCTGAGTTAGATACTCAGAAACCCAATAAAAGTAGAAGAAAAGAACAACTCTATAGTTAACCTTTGACCTCTACACATATGCATGGTGTGCACCTGTACTCACACAGGTATCATACAAATGATATAATTATGTGTTTTATATATAACTTTGGTCTTTTTGAGACAGGGTCTCCCTGTAGCTCCAGCTGCCTGTAACTCACTCTGTAGACCACATTGGCCTCGAACCCACAGAGGATCCGCCTGCCTCTGCCTCCCGAGTGCTGGGATTAAAGGCATGCGCTACCACACCTGGCTTTTTTTTTTTTTACTTATAAAGTTGTTTTTTCATCTTTTTGAGACAGGATCTCCCTGTAGCCCCAGCTGGCCTGGAGCTATGTAGACCAGGCTGGCCTTGAACGCAGAGATCCGCCTGCCTCTGCCTCCCAAGTGCTGGGACTACAGATATGCACCATCATGATCGACTTATAAAGTTTTTAAAATAATGTCTTGTTTTATGATTCTATACATAATGATAAGCAGCTAATGACAAGACTCTAGTCCTTTTCATTTTGGGGGCCTCAAGGATTTAACCTAGGGCCCTGGGTATGCTAGGTAAGTAATCTCCACTTAGCTATATATCCCTAGCCCTAAGTTTTTTTTCTTCTTAAAATCCACAGTATCATTAAGGCTTTATTGCTCTTCTAAGACGACTTGCTACTAATAAGTTTAAAATACTCATACCAGATCAACATCTGGAAATTCAGCTGCTGCCTATTTGACTACACATATTTTCATATTTTTACTTCTTTTTCTTCAATTTAGAATTGTTGTGCAAACCTTATATTCCTTATTATTCTTTTATGTGTTTATGGTGTGTGTATGTGAGCATGTGTTTATGTGGATATGGGTACTCAATAATATGTAGAGTTCACAGGAGGATTTTAGGTTACACAGACAGCCATGGTTAAATTCAATGGGTTACAAAATAGAACAAAAGAAGTAATGAATTTGAGAAAGCAATTAATAGGAGAGGGGTGGGAGGAAGACAAGAGTATGGGGAATGATAGTAATGAGACTACATTACATACATAATGTACATGCATGAAATTATCAAAAGAAATTAATAAAAACAATTTTTAGGGGCTGGAGAGATGATGGCTCAGTAGTTAAGAGGCACTGATTGCTTTTGCAGAGAACCGAGATTCAGTTCCAGGCACCCACATAGTACCTAGAAATGATCCATAACTCCAGTCCCAGGAGATCTGATACCTTCTGGCCTCTGCAGAAATTATACCCACATGGTACACTTAATATACATGCAGGCAAAATACTCATACAGATTAAAACAAAATTTTAAAATATTAATAATTTTAAAGGTCAGGAATTGTGGCATGTCTTTAATTACATTACTCAGGAGGCAGGGGCAGGTGGACCTGTGTGAGATCAAGGCCAGCCTGGTCTATATACTGAGTTCCAGCCAGCTGGAGCTACAGGAGACCCTGTCTCAAATATATATACTAATAAACTTAATAATAATTTTAAGGTGCTGCACATGGTAGTATTCCCCTGTAATCCCAGTGCTCCTACTGTGAAATAGAAGATAGTTCTTTGGAACCTTTCAGGACAGCCAGTCTGGTGCATACAGCAAATAATGAACAGACCTTGTCTCAAACAAGGTAGAAAGTGAGGGACACCAGAAGTTGTCCTCTGACCTCTATACATGGGCACTTGCACTCACACAAACACAGGTGGTGGTGGTGGTGGTGGTGTGTGTGTGTGTGTGTCCACACATACACAATTTTTTTTTTAAAAAAGGAGGGATGGCTTAGAAACCTGAGGCTAGACAGGTCACAGGATATAAAGGAAATCCTAATACTAGTTTTCTACTAGGTAGTTATCATATTAAAATGACTTTTTTTTTTTTTTTGGTCTTTTTGAGACAGGGTCTCCCTGTAGCCCCAGCTGTCCTGGAACTCACTATGTAGACCAGGCTGGCCTCGAACTCACAGAGATCCACCTGCCTCTGCCTCCCAAGCGCTGGGTAAAATGACTCTTAATGACTTGTTATACCCTAGATTAATGCATCTCTCAACTCTCATGAGAGAAGCTTCCTTATTCAACAGATGATGATTAACAGAAACCTACAAAAGGCCAATGTGTACAGAACAAGAGGCTGTAGAATGCTTATCCATGAAGAGAACACCTGAATCAAACTTCTGTCCCAAGGCTCAGAGATCATTGTGGAAAAGAGGGTAGAAACATTGTAAGAGACAGCAGTGGCGGACAACCACAAAGAAAAAGTTTTCCAGACAGCTGGTCAGTTATTCATATGAACTCATAGTAAAGGTGGCAACATGCACAAGTTCCATGCAAGGTCAAAGCAGCAAAAATCCCAGCATAGACATGAGGAAGTGGTAAGATGCTCCAAACCCACCTAAAGAAATTATGGCAAGAGATGGCTGATGGAAGGGGCAGAGACAGTATCTTTCAAGAATAGGACTCTTGGTAGGTTAATCAGGCTCCAGTGGATAGACCCACACTGAAGGACATTTGGAGATACAAATTGAGACTCTATAGGCCTTACTATATATATAATAGAGTACATTAAATTGGGTAGGGGGGACAATAAGGGGAGGTGGAGATAGAGTAGGGGAATCTGAATACCATCAAATTATATCGCAAAATTCAATAAAGCAACGTAAAAATTTTTTTAATTAAAAAAAAGGAGGCTTGCTGCTCTTTCAGAGGATGTGGGTTTGGTTTTCGGCATTAACATGGCATTTCAAAACCATCTGTAAGTCTAGTTCCTGAGGATCCAACACCCTTGTTTGGTTTCATGGGCACCAGACACTGATGCTGTGCACATACATACATGCAAGCAAAACATCCATACACATAAAATAAACTTTATAAAAAATTACCTTGGCCAGGTGTGGTGGGCGCACTGGGAAGCAGAGGCAGGTGGATCTCTGTGAGTTCAAGGCCAGCCTCTAGATCTACATATTGAGTTTCAGGCCAGCTGGGGCTACAGGGAGACCCTGTCTCAAAAAGACCCCCCAAAACAATTACCTCATTATATTCATCGATACAATTTTGGCAGCAAAATCTCTTCTGCTGACCTCTAATGAGGACATTGTTTCCAGTATTCTTATTGGGCATGTATTCTCCACACTGTTCACAGCAGTTCATTATTAAACCATTGGTCGACCTATACTCATTAAAGCAGTGGTTACTACAAAGTTTATGTGTTATGTTATTAACACTGATTTCATGACGAACCTGAAAGAAAAAACAAAATTAACTAAGATACATAAAGTATGCATTCTCGGTCTTCTGGCTATAATTTCATCTTATCAGTTTAATAAAATATATTTACCAGATTAGTATAGTCGGCAATGAAATAACTAGTTTCTGTTACAGAAACAAAATATTCTAATAATATCTCAGTGGAAGAAATATTCAAGGAAAGATTTAAAAAAATACATTGTTGGTGGAGCATGGTGGCACAAGCCTTTAATCTCAGCACTAGGAGGCAGAGCAGGCAGTTCTCTGTGAGTAGTAGGCTGTTCTAGACGGAACAGGGCTACATAGCGAGACCCTGTCTCAAACAAAAGAAACACTGTTATTCTTTAACTTTTTCTTTGTAAATCAAAAGTAATAGATTTAAAAAGTAATAAAATCAGCATTAAGTTTCCTTGAAAATATAAAAGGTGAGCTAATTTGCTTTTTGAAACAGGGTCTCCCTATGTAGATCTTTGATCCTCCCAAATGCTGAGATTATTGATGTGTAACCACCACACCCAGCTAAAGAAACTGATTTTTAACGTGGCATGTTAAAAAGAAATTAAGACAGTATTATACAATTCACTGCCCTATAACAATTGGGAGAGGGACAAAGGGAATCATTATCCATACTTAGAATGGTGTCAGTGTATCCAGCAGTAGGGTGGTCCTGAAGTTGTAACTGAGATAAACTTAGGTCCTTGATTTGAATGGCCCCCAAAGTTATTCAACACCAAATTTAGTTGCCAAGGACAATGTAAAACAGAGAAGGACTGCCTGAATAATGTCTGTCTCTTCCTCTTGAGCATGCATTCACTCCACTTGTTCCACATATTCTTGTAGGATCTGTTGCCTCCTTCATGTCCTGAAACTACATCTTTATTTTGTGTTAATATAAACAAAATACATCATAAAACTATTACCTTATGATTATAATTAATTCCATAGATATGAATGCATCCTTTCCACACTATGAAAATGGGATATTTTTAAATAAGAGAATTCTACCTTATCCTTAGTAGTCCTTTTAACATGTATATTTAAGATATGTACATTATGCAGATGGCAGAACTTTTAATATTTAAAAGTTAACATTATTTTTGCAAACCTAAATAGTAACTTAGGTATAAAAAGTCAGACCTCTCCTAATTTACTACACATTGTACATCTTGACTTATTAAAAATTCCTTTTCTAAAATTCTGGTAGTCTTCATAGGGAGAAAAAGATGTACTACAGAATTCTTGTAAGGATTTGTTTGATTCCACTGAAGAAACAACAGTAGCCTTCTTTGTAGGTGCATCTCTGAAACAAAAGGGAGAAACATACCATACTTTAAAATCCACTTTTAGCTTCATTGCCACTATTTCCTGAATAATATGGAAGGATAAAATTCAAAAATAAAAATTCTTTTGTAGCACTAGAAACTTGTTAAAAAGTTCCTTAGCTTTCTAGAAGCATTAAAAAATGCTGGTAGTGGGCTAGAGAGATGGCTCACTGGATAAAGGCACCTGCTATAAAGCCTGATAAAGTCAGTTTGATTCTGGGAACCCACATGGCTGAAAGAGTATCAATTCTTCTGACTACCACCTGTATACCTACCTACCTACCCATCTACTTACACACACACACACACTCTAAATAAGTAAATAAATAAATGTTTAAAAAAAAGCTGGTAGTGGGGCTGGAGAGATGGCTCAATGGTTAAGAGTACTGACTGTTCTTGCAGAGGACCCAGGTTTGATTCCCAGCACCCACATGGCAACTAACAATTGTCTGTAACTCCAGTTCCAGGGAATCCAACACCCTCTTCTGACCTCCGTGGGCAATGTATGACATGGGTGCACTTTTTTTTTTTTTTTTAGAAAACTCTACTTAACAATCTAGCTGACAATTACATTCAGAGTACTTATTTATATTCATAGGAGTCAGCCACATGGAGAAATGTTGAAAGATATGCTTACTTTCTCCATGCTACATTTCGTGTCTTTCGAGTACATTTATGAGAGAAAGAAGAAAGGCAGGTTGTAGAACAAAAGAGATGAATTGATCCTTTTTGTTGATAAGCAGTCTGCCCCTTCTGTAAAGGATTTTTGCAGTTTGAACAGGTGATTTTAGTTGGTTTAGTAAGATGCTGGGTTGAGGTCTGGAAATTCTGTTTAGGAAGCAAGGCCACTGGTGATAAAGAATCCACTCCTGGTTGCTTCTGATTATGGGGAAATGATGCTGACTGGGAAATCCAAGAATCTTAAAAGACACAAGAAAAAGTCCAGGAATGAATAAAAATTCACATTAGCAAAACATTTGTAATTTTATGAATTTAAAAGATTAGTAAACACAAAACCAGGCATGGTGGCACATGCCTTTACTCCCCAAACTCAGGAGACAAAGGCAGGATTTCTGAGTTTGAGGCCAGTCTGGTTTATATAGTGAGTTCTAGACCACCTGGAGCTACATTTCAAAAAACAAACACACACACAATAAAAGAAAAAAAAGACAGTAAATAGCCATATAAGCCTGTGGTTAAGGCTGGATAATTGGACAGCCAAGGAGAATTACTGTTAGGTTTAGGTTATTCAATGTTTCCCACAGGCTCATGTGTTTCAAAAGTTGGTCTCCAGAGGCTGGAGAGATGGCTCAGTGGTTAAGAACACTGGTTCTTCTTTTTTTTTGTCTTTTTGAGACGGTCTTTCTGTAGCCCCAGCTGTCCTGGAACTCACTATGTAGACCAGGCTGGCCTTGAACTCACAGAGATCCACCTGCCTCTGCCTCCCGAGGGCTGGGATTAAAGGCATGAGCCACCACACCCAGCCTAATGAACACTGACTCTTCTTATGGAAGACCAGGGTTCAAATCCCAGCATCCATATGGCAGCTAACTGTCCGTAACTAGCTCCTGGGGATCCAAGAGCCTCTTCTGTCCTCCTCAGGCATTGTACAACAAAGGTAGACTTACCTACATGCAGGCAATACGCATATACATAAAATAAAAATAATAAATAAGCTGGGTGTGGTGGCGTACACCTTTAGTCCCAGCACTTGGGAGGCAGAGGCAGGCGGATCTCTGTGAGTTCAAGGCCAGCCTGGTCTACATAGTGAGTTCAGGTCAGCTGGGACTACAGGGAGACCCTGTCTCAAAAAGACAAAAAAATAAAATAAATAAATAAAATATATTTTTTAAAAAGTTGGTCTCCAGCTAGTAGATATGGGGCTAGCTGGTGGACACTGGGATTAAGGGCAGGGTTAAAGGCTGTAGCCTAGCCTGGTTCAGGGTCTCTGTTCTCTGCTTTCCACCACATAAGAAGCAATTACCACCCTGCATGGTAGTGCAATCTATAATTGCAGCAAGCTGGAAACAAAAATAGGAGGATTACTCCAAGTTCAAGGCAAGCCTGTGCTGCCATAGCAAGACCCTGTCTCCAAAAGCAAAACAAAACTAAGTGTTATAGGCAGCTGCCACAGGCTCCTACAGCCTTGGCATTGTCCTATTAAATCTTTCTCTCCTACAATGGACTATATTCCCTCAACCTATGTGTCAAAATAAACCCTTACTCCCTTAAGTTGCTTCCTTCAGATATTTTATAACAGGTACAAGAGAAGTAATCTATACAACTACCTACTTTGCATTCTAAGGAATATTTCTCTGTGTCAACAATAAAATAAATGGTAGTTCCTGGTATTGTACAATGTGGTAAAACATCATTTACTGTCAGACTCCCCAGGGACAAAATCTGTCTCCTGAACATACTAGATTAAGCTCTATGGATTTGTTGTTCTTGCTTTTCTGTGTTGGGGATGTACATACTAGGTAAGTGCTCTACCAGTGAGCTAAATTCTCAGCTTGTTGTCTTGGTTTTCCTAATTCCTCAGTGACATAAGGAATAAATAAGATACATAGTCATAGACTAAGCAGAAGTTGCCCTCTAAGGACACTCTGATTATTTAAATTTCAATGAAAAACGAGATTTAAGAAGCAGCAGAAATAAAACATTAATCCATTATAAGAACAGTCATTGTGGGGGGCAAGAGAGATGACTCAGAGGTTAAGAGCACTAACTGCTCTTGCAGAGCATCTGGATTCAGTTCCCAGCACCCATATGACGGCTAACAACTGTCTATAACTCCAATTCCAAGGGATTCAATGCCCTTTTCTGGCCTCTACAGGCATTGCACATACACAGTACACTTACATACATGCAGGCAAAACACCCAAACACATAAAATACAAATAAATAATTTAAAAAAAATAGTCATTATGGGAGGGAAAAAAAACCCCTCAAACTTCAAAATAGTTTTATTTTGTATATTTATCCATACTTAAAGGGAACATATTTATATAAACCTAGGAAAATAAGACATCACTATTCTATTGCTTAAGAGAGCAAAAAAAAAAAATCACTTTTGTTTTGGTATACAAATAAGGCAAATAGTGTTCTTTTTTGACACTGCAACCATTTAAATTCCTAATTAAAAGGTTTTAGCTGGGTATTGTAGTACATGCCTGTAATGCCAGTGCTAGAAGCAGAATGACAGACTTCCAGACCAGACTGGGCTATATACACCATCTCTAAACAAATTAATTAACCAATTCGGGATGGGTGGTATTGGTGCTTCTATTTAACTTGAAGTCTTAGTAAAAATTTCCATGTCCCATCTTTAGGATACATTTTAAAACCAGAAGATACTTAAATACTTCAGTATAATATATACAAGGGAAATTAAGACCTAGAGGTTAGACAATTCAGACAAAAGTTTTTAGAAAGTACTAGAACCATTGTATAATTTGTGTTAATTTCCTCCTGCAACTTACTCCTCTGCCTAAAATCTTTATCTTTAGTGTTGGTCTGCTGGTAAGTTTAATCAGTGCTCAATATTTTTTGTGTACATAAAAAGATAACACATTTATTAGACTGTGTATCATAAATATGTACAATTTTTATAAAACAAAAAGAATGGCTGCAAAAACATGATACACTAAAATTATACCTATTATGATTTACGTATATGAATTATATACCTATTATATATATACCTACATACCTATATGAAAATCATAAATTTATTCTGTTGCTAATGTTTATGACAGAACCTATTGGTTGCCAACTTATGTAACATTGGTGTCTTTCTTTCAGTGGAAGAAAGCTTTTATTGGGGGTGCAGAGGAGACAGGGTCTTTGTAGTCCTGGGTAGCCTGAAACTTACTATGTAGACCAGACTGGCTGAGAACTTCTGGCTCTGCCTCTGGAATGCTAGGATTACAGGCATATGCCACCGTACCTGGCTATAGAGACAGGTCTCATGAAACCCAGAAAGGCCTCAAACTGATTATGTGCTCAAGGATGGCCTTTAGCTTCTGGTGACTCCTGTCACCATTTTCCAACTTCTAGGATTACAGATCTGGGGTATCATACCCAGGTAGAATGCCTGCATAGCATGTGCAAGGGAGTCTTGGTTCAATCTTCAACACTGCAGAAAAAAAAGAAAAGGAAAAAACCCAAACCTGAAACAAAATAGAAACCATAAAAGAGAATGTTTTTACAGATTTCATTGTTTGGGACTTGAGAGATGGCTTAGCAGTTAAGCACACTGGCTGCTTTTGCAGAAGACCTGGGTTCAATTCCCAGCATCCACATGATGGCTCACAACCAGTTCCAGGAGATCCAACATACTCTTCTGGTCTCCATGGGCATTGTATGCATGTGGCCCACTTATATAATGCATACAAAACATTCATATACATAAAATAAATAATATTTTTAATGTTACATTGTTTTGGGTTTTTTTTTTTTTTTTGGTCTTTTTGAGCTATAGGGTCTCCCTATAGCTCCAGCTGGCCTGGAACTCACTGTGTAGATCAGGCTGGCCTGGAGCTCACAGAGATCCACCTGCTTCAGGCTCCAAAGTCCTGGAATTCAATGTGTGCACCATATTGCTGGACATTAGCAGTATGCACTCTTATGTTTACTCAGCTCTATATTTTGTGAGTAGTTTATCTACAGTGCATCTACATTGCATTTCTTTTCACTGCTATTATTTCACTGTATAGCTAACAAATACTAATAGACACCTGGAATGCTTCTAATTTTTTACTATGATTACACATGTCATTTGTCCTCCCCTTCCCCCTTTTTTTGGTGGTACTGGAAATTAAACCTAGGTTTCTCACATGCTAGACAAGTGCTTTACCACTGAATTATATCCTCAGCCCTATTTTGACTTTTTGAGAGAGAGAGATATCTTGGTAAGCTGCCTAGGCTGGCCTTGAACTTGTAATCATCCTGACTCAGCCCCCTGAGTAGCTGAGAATACAGATTTATATAAGGCCCAACTGCACCTGTCTTTTAAAAGTTTCATAGATAATCTGATTACAATTTGTAAAGGTACCTCTTCTGCTCCATCTGTCTTCTAGAACACGAATTACAAGTCCTTTTCATCAACTATCACAGCTGTTTTCTAAATTTTTGTTTATGAATCAGTCTGAATAACTTCTCTGATATGTATTAGAGCTCACTCATACCTTAAGTCAGGTTCAATCTACAGATTTTTCTTAAAATTAGTTCCTGGTACCCTATTGTCTTGAAAAAACCTTGAACTCTGGGTGTTCCTATTATCAGCTTTATTCTCTTGATTTTGGTTGTAAAATGTGCTGCCTCCTATCTCTCATTATGTTTTATTATATACTTATTTGTGGTTTTGGGAACCAAACCTGGAGACTCTTGCATAATGGTTATTTTTTATATGAAAAACTGCAACAACAACAACAACAAAAAGACTAAAGTTCAATGAGGTTAGCATTTCAATTTAAAGGTTGGAAGGGAGTTTCAACCAGTAGCTCCTCTTTTGGGCCCCTATAGTGCCTATTCAAAACTCTAGACTTTTCCAGAAATGAACACTCAATTGTAAGATAAAAGCAGATGTCCAAGTAGTAGTAGAACTTTTCTCTGATGTTTCTTCTCGTAGATCTTAGAACTTTTTTTTTTTTATTTCATTTGTGGCTCTCTGATGCCTTTCAATTGGTATTTTATATATGTACACATCTTTTTTTTTCTTCTTCAAATTTCTATGTGGTGTACGTGTGTGTATGCCATGTTCAAATGTGTGAGTGTATACATATGTGTAGGCATACATGCAAGTCTAAGGCCCAATGTTGACATTGGGTGTTATCTACCTTATATACTGAGGCAAGGTCTCTCTCTGAATCTGAAGCTCACTTTATCTGGCTAGCCAGCTTGCTCCAGGGATTCTCTTGACTCCACCTCCCAAATCCAGGAATTTCAGGCAGGCTGCCACACCTAACCAGCTTTTCTGTAGGTTTTAGGTATTGGAAATTTGACCCCATGCTTAGGCAACAAGCATTTTACCTGCAGAGTCATTTCCCCAGCTAGGTATTTTAAATACCTTTTTTTATTTATTATTTTTATGTATATGCATGTATTGTCTGCATGTAGACGTGAGTGCACTCGTGTCGTGCAATGCCTGCGGAGGACAGAAAAGGCTGTTGGAGCCCATGGAACTGGAGTTACACACAGTTGTTAGCTGCCATGTGGGTGCTGGGATTCGAACCCAGGTCTTCTGCAAGAACAGTCAGTGTTCTTAACCATTGAGCCATCTCTCCAGCCCCTATTTTAAATATTTCCTATTCTTGGTAGAGAGATAGGAATCTCTCTAGTTCTTGGAAATAAAACTTCTTAGAATCAGCTGGGTGTGGCAGTGCATGTCTTTAGCCCCAGCACTGTGAGGCAGAAGCAGGAGGATCTCTGTGAGCTTGAGGCCAGCCTGATCTACATGTTGAGTACCAGGCTGGCTTGGGGCTACAGGGTGACCCTATTGCAAAAAGACCAAAAACAAAAATGAAAACACCAACTTAGAATTATTACCATGGCTAGAAATGTTTATAATACAAAACTAAATCTAAAAGGATGGCAAGAAGAATTTTTGTAAGTCTTTTCTGTCATGCTGTCATGGGGACTTTTGTTCTCGTTTTTTAATATTATTTTAAATTTTGTGTATGAGTGTACTGCCTGCATGTAAGTATACCCATGTTGTATAATGCCCATGGAGGTCAGAAGTGGGCATCTGATCCCCTGGAATTGGAGTTACAAATGGTTGTTAGCCACAATGTGGGTGCTGGGAACCGAACCCAGATCCTCTAGAAGAGCAGCCAGTGCTCTTAACCACTGAGCTATCTCTCCATCCCTTGGTTTTGGTTTTTTGAGACAGATCTCCCTGTTACCCCAGCTAGTCTAGAACTTGCTATGTACACCAGGCTGGCCTCAATCTCACAGAGATCCACCTACCTCTGCCTTCAAGGGCCAAGACTAAGGGCATGTACCACCCAGCTCTGTCATGGGTTTTTTTTTTTTATGTTTATGTTAAAGCATGTGATATCAGTTTGCCCTAAGACTTAAAGAATTAAATGACTTCAACATCCACTCTAGTGAACATAATCCTACTTCAATAAAATAAAATCCAGAATTTTAGCCTACGAAGACACAATTTTACATGATGAAATATAGACCTATGAGACCTAGATTTAATTATAATTCAACTCCAGAAATCCCTGTTATTCTTACATAGATGGAGAGAAAGGGAATGAGAAAACCTTCTATGTGAACAGGAAGTAGTTAGCCAGGCTTGTGGCAGAGCTCTGTAAGTCCAATAAGAAGAGAGGCTGAGGTAGGAGGATTACAAATTCAAGGCCTATGGGGGCCACAATGCATTAGCATGTTCACATGAATAACAGACTCATGCTCATGTGCAATTACCACAGACAATTGGATAGATAAGCTCATTCATCTCAAACTTAAGTATATAGAACTTCTGCATTATCTCCCCCCATCACCCCCATAAACCTCATTAAATGTTTCTTTAGAAAATTTTTTTTTTTTTTGGTCTTTTTGAGACAGGGTCTCTCTGTAGCCCCAGCTGTCCTGGAACTCACTATGAAGACCAGGCTGGCCTTGAACTCACAGAGATCTGCCTACCTCTGCCTCCTGAGTGCTGGGATCAAAGGTGTGCGCCACCACGCCAGACAAATTTATGCCTTTTATATTGCTTTACTTTTATTTTATGGTATGAGCGTTGGTTGAATGAACTGAATTTAAGTGTATCAGATGCCTGCAGGGTCCACGGAGGCAAGAAGAGGGAGTTAGATCCCCTGGAACTGGAGTTACAAACAGTTGTAAACTACAATGTGGGTGCCGGGAACCAAACCTGGGTCCTCTCCAAGAGCCCAGTATGTACTCTTAAGCATTGAGTCCTCTCTCCAGCCCCTTCTATTGCTTTAGAAGTGACTTTACTTCCATGAAAGCTTTTAACATATCACCTTTCACCTGATAACTTGAAGAACATTCTCTTTGGAATTCAAGATAAAATTTAACTAGGGCCTGAGAGATGGTTCTGAGGGTAAAAGTGTTTGCTGCCGAGCCTGACCACCTCTGTTCCATCTCAGGACCAACAAGTGCAATGACAGAACTGCTGCATGTTGTCCCCTGATCTGACACTGTGAGCCCACAGGTGTGTACATACACATGATATAATTCTGTAGCTTGTCCTCAAAAACATACATTTAGAGAACTGAGAACACAGGAATGTTGTAAATTTAGTCCACACTTGATAGGCAATAAAAATTCATTGTAATAAATACTGTAGTTTAAGAGAAGACATTTTGCTGACATTCTTAAAAGATAAAATATCTTAATATGGGGCCAGAAACTCTGCCACTCTCAGAAGGAAATATTTGTTCCACTTTTTAAACTTTTAATATATATTTATTTATATTTTATGTGTATGAGTGTTTTGCTTGCATATATATAAGTGCACTTGTGTCATGTAATGCCCATGGAGGCCAAAAGAGGGAGCTATATCCTTCGGAATTGGAGTTATAGCTGGTTGTGAGCCACCACATGGGTGCTGGGCACTGAAACTCAGGTTCTCTGAGAGCAACCAGTTTTTTTTTTTTTTTTTGGTCTTTTTCAGACAGGGTCTCCCTATAGCCCCAGCTGGCCTGGAACTTACTACGTAGACCAGGCTGGCCTTGAACTCTAAGATCCACCTACCTCTGCCTCCTAAGTGCTGGGATTAAAGGTGTGTACCACCACACCCAGCTGCAACCAGTGCTCTTAACCACTGAACCATTCTCCAGTCCTTGGTTTTCTTTTTTATTCTCTCCTCCAGATAGGGTCTTGCTATCCTGCCCAGGCTGGCCTCAAACTCATTATGTTCTTGCCTCAGTCTCCCAGTAGCTATGATATTTGGCCAGTCCTACTGTGCCTACATTCTGTTTCATTTATGAGCGTTGAGTGAGTTATTTAGTTCTTCTCATCTTGTTACATGTTTAGTAAGTAGTAAGAATCAGGCATGGTAGCTAAAGCCTTTAATCCCACCACTTGGGAGGCAGAAGCATGCAGGTCTCTTTGAGATCAAGGCCAGACTGGTCTATATAGCAAGTTCCAAGCCAGCTGGCACTACAGGGAAACCTGTCTCAAAAAAAAAAAAAAAAGTATTATTTAATATGATGATGAAGTTTCAGAAATATAAAACAATAGGTTATTTTGTGGGTGTTCTGGGTGTGTTTGCATGTGTACTTATGTACCCAGCATGTATATGAAGATCAGAGGAAAACCATCAACATTGGTCCTAAAACATTTTCTGCTTCTTGGGACAGGGTCTTGCCATGTAGGTCAGGATATCACCACTGTAGTCTCAACTGTGTCCTGAAGATCCAAACTCAGGTTTCTAACCAAGTGTTTTATTGGCTAAGCCCTAACCCTAACCCTAACCCTAACCTTTCCAGCTCTAAGATAAAGTTTTAAATGAATGACATAAGGGGATAACAAAAATAAATCCAAGGAGGTTTAAGGATGTAGCTTAGTAGTATAGTGCTTACCTACCATGGACAAAGCCCTGGATTTGACTCTCACCACTGCAAAAGGTAAAAAATAAATCCAAGTACACTTAAAACTACTTTCAGGGGGCTGGTGAGATAGCTCAGTGGTTCAGTTCCTAGCACCTACATGGCAGTTAATAACCATCCATAACTCCAGTTCCAGGGGGATCTGATGCCCTTTTCTGACCTCCATGGGCACTGCACACATGTGGTAAACTTACATACATGTAGGTAAAACACACATAAACATCAAAAAGCTAAAAAAAAAAGAAAAAAAAAAGGCCAAGTATAGCAGTATTCATCTGTAATCTCTGCACCAAAGAAGCAGAGATGGGGATCCCTGGGGCTTGTTGACTAACCAGGCTAGCTAAATTGGTGAACCCTAGGTTCAGGGAAAAATCCTAGGTCAAAAAGTAAGGTACAGTGAGTCAGGTGTGGTGGCACATACCTTTAATGCCAGCACTTGGGAGGCAGAGGCAGAGGCAGATTTCTGTGAAATCAGCGCCAGCTTGGTCTATATAGTGAGTTCCAGGCCAGCTGAGGCCACAGGGAGACCCTGTCTCAAAAAACCAAAAAAAAAAAGGTACAGAGCAATAGAAGACACCTTCACTCTTTAGGTACCACCCCCTCCCCACCCCACCCCCCCAGAACAGCTAAGTCTATTTATTTGAGTAGTAAGCAAATAATACATTTTACTGCTTACCAGGATTGGGATGAGTTGTAAATCTTCCATTCTGAAGTACATCTGCCACATTCATCCTACCAGGATTAAAAGGTCCTACTCCAGTCTTGGTCTGTGAAGTTAAAGGATGGGGTGTATGTTTGTATATTAACACCAGAAATACTTGACTGAAGTCCTTTAGTGACATCTCCCAAGTTGGTACTCTATAGTGATGTTACATGTGTAATCATTAAGTTCATATCTTGCCCAGCATTCAGAGATTATACCTGTTTCTAAAGTTGTAATGTCAGTAACATCAGAGTCAATTCTGTAGTGATACCACTATAACCCATCGCTGAATTTACCTTACTTCTTGACAGACTGGAAGTGATGAAATCCAAATCTTTGGGACTATTTTTATTTCTATAAGGTCTCCATTCAGTAAAATTGGTAGAATTTTTCTCCTTCTTTCCAACTGTTTCTATGTCCTCTTCATCATCAATAACAATTGTTTCACATATATTTCCCTTCTGAGAAGTCAATTCTCTTGAAGGCAGAATTATTGGATAATAATTTCCTGGTGACTTTTCATGTTTTGGTGACATAAATACAAAGTTTCTTTCATCAGCTACTGCTGGAGCACAAAGTGGAGGTTGTATTGATTCAATAAACACAACATCATCATCTTCCATTGGTGAGTTTCTAGATGTACTGACTACAGAACTAGCTGGATCACCAAAAGAATCCACATCTGTGAGGCAAGTTGCCATGGCCGTATTCCCCAATAAAGGATAAGTCTGTGCAGTTAACTCTAATCCTCCCACTGAATATTTATCCACGCCATACCTGTAAGAAACAAAGAAAAAAAGTGGGTTTTCCCCCCTCCATTTTGCTGCAATGTAATAGTACTGGTAAAATTTAAAAATTATATGCGTGATACTCAGTTTTTCCTGTTATCTATTTAATGTTTACTTTTTTGTGGCGTTTGATGTAAATTATGTGATTTGAAAGTTTTTTTTTAAATTTTTTTTTGGTTTCCCTGTAGCTCTGGCTGGGCTGGAATTTATATAGACCAGGGTGCCCTCGAACTCACAAAGATCCACCTCCCTCTGCCTCCTGAGTGCTGTAACTAAAGGAATACACCCCCACATTCCACTAAAAAAGTCTTTTTAAACATTCAATAAGTGCTCATGTTAAGTTACTCTCCACTCAATAAGAATAGTCTAAACTTTCTTTGAATTAAAAAATAGCAACAAAATGTGGGCTGGAGAAATGGCTAACGGTTTTATCACCTAACGCTCTTGCAGAGGACCTGAGTTTAACTCCCAACACCCACGTGAGGCAGCTTAAAAACATCTGTAACTCTACTTCCAGGGAATCGAACAGCTTCTTCTGGAACTCCATGGGCGCCTGCACTCACACATGCACATTCCTACACACACACACACAGACACACACACACACAATTAAAAGTCAAACTTTAAGGGGTCTGTAGAGATGGCCCAGTGGTTACAAGCATTGTTGCTCTTCCAGAGAACCCAGGTTCAGTTCCCAGAATCCATATGGTAGTTAACAACCATCTCTTTGTATTTTTTAAATTTTTATTATTTTTATTTTAGGGGTATGAGTGTATTGCCTGCATATAAGTGTACCTATGTTGTACAATGCCTGCAGAGGTCAGAGATGGCATTGGATTCCCCTGGTAATGGAGTTATGGATGGTTGTTAGCTGCCATGCGGGTGCTAGGAATCAAACCCAGGTCCTCTGCAAGAGCAGCCAATGCTCTTAACCACTGAGCCATCTCTCCAGCCCCTAACAACCATCTGTAACTCCAATTCCAGGGAATCTAACTCCCTCTTCTGGCCTCCATGGATACTGTACATGACACACTTATATACATGCAGGCAAAACACTCATACACATAAAATATAAATAAATAAATCTTTAAAAAGGAAACATTTTAAGCTGGGTGTGGTAGCACCCACCTTTAGTCCCAGCACTCAGGAGACAGAGACAGGCAGATCTCTGTCAGTTCAAAGCCAGCCTGGTCTACATAATGAGTTCCAGGCCAGTCAAGGCTATAAAGTAAGACCCTGTCTCAAAAAAATAAATTTAAAAAGGGCTGTAGCAATGGCTCAGCAGTTAAGAGCACTGGCTGCTGCTGCAGAGGACCCAGGTTCAGTTCCCAAACCCACATGATAGCTAATAATCATCCATAGCTCCAGTTCCAAAGGATATGATGCCCTCTTCTGACCTCTGCGGGCATTGCACAACATAGGTGTACTTAAATTCATGCAGGTAATATACTCATACACATAAAAATATATTTTTAAAAAGTAAAAGAAACAAACTTCTATTAAGTACCAGTAACTCAAGGTCTGAATATAATAGCTATATTCTATATGCTTTTATTTACTATAGTGTCCATAATCTCTATTTTACTAGTGTCTTTTCTAAGTTTTGGGGGATTTTTTTTCCAAATTCTCTACTTCGAACACCACAATGCAATTATATCTTTGAGTCTTTCTTGTCTTTTTCTCTTTTTTGTCTTTTTGAGACAGGGTCTCCCTGTAGCCTCAAGTGGCCTATACCTCACTATGTAGACCAGGTTGGCCTAGAACTCACAGATATCTGCCTTGCAAGTGCTGGGATTAAAGGCATGTGCACTATGCCTGGCCTTCTTTCTTGTCTTTTTCTAGGAAGCTTAACTCCCTTTTTTCCAGTCAAGGTTTCCTGGGTTTTGTTTGGGGTTTTTGTTTTGTTTTGCTTACTAAAAACAGGGTTAACCTACCTATACCAAACAGACCTAGAGTAGTACAATCTTCCTGCTCTTCAAAGTTGGGATTACAGGAGTGAGCTATTCTGTTTGGCTTTTTCAAAAGCTTTGTATATCAAATCCCAAAACCGCAGGACAAGTGTAATTTGCTCCTTCTAACAGAGAAGGAAACTGAGGCTTAAAGACGCAATTTCAATTGCATGTAAACTTGAGTAAGACTAAACCCAATAAGCCACAAATCATTTTTTTAAGATTACTAATTATGTCATGTTTGTGTGCATGCCTGCATGAGTTTATGTGCACTCCATACACGTGGATGTCCGTGGAGGCTAGAAGGGGGCACTGGATCCCCTGGAACTGGAGTTACAGATGGTTGTTGATAGATGCTATGTGAAGGCTAGGAACTGAACCCAGGTCCGTTCCAAGAACTGCAAGTGTTCTAACCACTGAACCATCTCTCCAGCCCCAATAAGCTATAAATTCTTAACTATTCAATGAACATTTTTCTGTACCTATATACGAGACTATATGAATGAGGCCAGAAGAGAAATAGTAGCTGAAACAGCTAATGAATAACTAAAGAAGCATAGCTCTTAAGCAAACAAAAGACTATTTAAGGTTTGGTACAGGTAATAGTGAAATTAATCATGCATAAAAATCATCTCTGCCTTAATAACAAGAAGGCAAAACTACAATTAGAATGTTTACAAGCATGCAGAAATGACATGTTTCAGGGAGCTTTACACATTGCTAGCCTCACTTTTTTCAGTGTAGCAGAATCTCAACAGAATGAATGGGGTGGGAAATGAATGTAGTTATTTCATTAGCTTGATTTGGTGGCATATGTCTATAACCCCAGCACTCAGGGGGCAACAAGTTCAAGGCCATCCTGGTCTACAATGTAAGCTTCAGGCCAGCCAGGGCTAGACAATGAGAACTTTAGTTTAAAAAAAAAAAAAAGACTAGCATTTTTATTTTAAAACTTTCCTAATTGTAATTGGTAGAATTTATAGATGTATAATAGGTACTATTTTTTATTATTCTCTTTGAGACAGCATTTCCCTACTGTCTTAGTTTGTTCTTCATTGCTGTGACAAAACATTCTGACCAGTACCAACTTGGGGAGGAAATGGTTTATTTGTCTTACATCTCCCAGGTCGCAGTTCATCAGGGAGCCCAAGGTAGGAACTCAGGGCAGGAACCTGGAAGCAGGAGCTGGAGCACAGGCCATGGAGGAACGCTGCTTACAGGCTTGCTCCCTCGGCTCCTGCTCAGCCTGCTTTCTTATGCAACACAGGCCCACCTGCCCAGGGATGGCACCACCCACAGTGGGCTGGGCCCTCCCACATCACTCATCAAGAAGATGCCCCTCAGACATGGCCACAGGCCAGTCCAATAGAGGCAATTCCCCGATTGAGGCTCCCTCAACCCAGGTGTGTCAAGTTGACACTAAAGCTATCCAGCACACCTACCTAAGATTAAAAGGAAGCTGTCCTCAAATTCATAATCCTACCTCAACCTCCTAAGACCTGGAGGATAAAGGCATGAACAATCACATCTGATAACATTTATCCTTTAAAATTTTAGTATACAAAGTAATCGGCATCTTTCATATATATATATATATATGTATATATGTACATATATACAGATATCATTATCCCCATTACCACTTCTTGTCCCCTTCTTAACCCATGAAGTCTCCTGTTTTCACATCTATATATATAGATTCTCAGTATCAAAATACAGTATCTGTCTTCCCTCTCGTCCTGTGTCTCCAGACCTTTTCACTCTTTACCTAGTCCCTTTCTACTTGCATGTCCTATGTGCCTGTGTGTATGCATTTTTCTTTTTCTCTTTTCTTTTAGACAAGGTCTCATTATGTAGCCCTGGTTGACCTCCAACTCAGAGACCCACCTGCCTCTGCCTCCCCAGGGCTGGAATTAAAGGTGTGTACTACCACCCACAGCTGTGTGTGTATGTACAGACATACTCATATTTGTACACACGTACTCTTAAATGTATATTCCATAAGAAAACATGGTATAAGTGTCTGAGTCTGGATCATTTCACTTCAAATGATCATCTCCAGTTGAAGATGAGAGATCCATTTTCTTGAAGGTTAAGTTTGATTTCTGTGTGTTAAATAAAACTTTCATTGTGTAAAACTGTGTATATGTATGTAAATGCATATGCCACATTTCATCTTTTTTTTTTTTCTTGGAGTGGGGAATTTTATTCCTGCAACAGGTAAGGAATTATTTCAAAAGCATTGCACTATTCCAACAAAATGTGAAGATTTTACTCTGGGAGCTATGGGAAAGTACTTTGAGAGGAGACTTTCCAGGCATACTCAATTTAAATTATAAATTATTGAGCACAATTAGTTTAAGGTTGTTGCTCAAGGCAGAATGACAAAAAGATCATTCATGCACATACTTAGCTCAGGAACATGGAGTACAAGTGTGAAACATTAAAACAGCACACAGGAGAGGGTTGGTGAGACAGCTCAGTGGTTAACAGCACTGGTTAACTGCTGTTCTTGCAGAAGACCTGGGTTCGAATCCCAGCACCTGCAAGGTGGCTAACAACTGCCCATAACTCCAGTTGCAGGAGCTCCAACATCCTCTTCTGTCCTCTGCAGGTACTGCACAGCACGGGTGCACTTACACACATGCAGGCATAACACTCATACACATAAAATAGCAAACAGAAAAGAGCATGCTCAACTTTGTGTCATAAAGATGATAGAACTATTTTCTGGGTGTGTTCAGCTTTTTCTCAGAAACACATTAGGAGTTTCAGCAATTTCAGGCCAGAGTCACTTGACTCAGTTGCTTCCTGTACTGGGGATGGGGGGGGTGGGATGAAAATCAGGGTGGGGAGCATGCAGTGGAGCAAAGCAGTTCACCTCATGGTAGACAAGCAGAGAGGTATATCCAACTTCATCCACTTATTTTTTTTAATTATTTTTATTTGGTGTGTATGAGTGTTTTGCATGAATGTATAAAAGTGCATCACATGCATGACATGCCGTGGAGGCCAGGATAGGGCATCAGATCCCCTGGAAAGGAGTTAAGGACAGTTGTTAGCCACCTAATGGGTGCTGGGAACCAAACCTAGGTCCTCTGCAAGAGCAGCCAGTGCTTTTAACTGCTGAACCATTTCTCCAGTCCCTTATCTTTAGTTGTCTGAGGGACCTTCCAAACTTATTTCTGTAGTGGCTGCACCAAAAGTATAAAGCTTTTTTTTCTCCAGAATCCTCCTTCGATAGTATTTTTTTGTTGATTCCCTCCCCCTTCTGTTTTCCTTTTTCGTTTTCAGAGAAAAGGTCTTTCTCATTCATTAGTAGTACAGGTTGGCCTTGAATTAGCAGTGTTCCTCCTGCCTCAGTCTCTTAAGTACTGGAACTACAGGTGTGTGCCACCATGCTTATCTTCAATAAAGCTTTAATTTGCATTCTTCTGATGGCTAAAGATAGTGAACATTCTTTCATATATTTCTAGGTCATTTGTACTTCTTTTGAGAACTTTGTGTTCATTCCTTCATTTGAGTAGAAAATTTGCATCCTTGGTGTTTAATTTTTAGTTCTTTATAAATCCTAGATATTAACTCCCTGTCAGATATAGTGAGCAAAGATTTTCTATAGACATTCTATACACACTTTTTGTTTTGAGATAGAGCCTAGTTACATAGCCTCACAATCAGACCATTTGCAGTGATCCTCCTATGATTACAAATATGCTTCACAACTCCTAGCAACATTTATTTATTTTTATTTTTAGTGTGGGTTTGGGTGCCTGCACCAGTGCATGCACAAAGGGAGGCCAAGAAGAATTGGGGTCTTCTTCTATTCCTTTTACCGTATTTTTTTGATAGGGTCTCTGAACCTGAAGCTTGCCATTTCTCTTAGGCTGGCTGGCCAGTAAGTTCTCAGGGACTACAGACATAACACTGAGTGTGGTGGCACATGCCTATAGATCCAGCACTGAAGTGGTGGGGGCAGTGGAATCAGAACTTCAAGGTCATCCTTGGCTATACAGCAATTTCAAGGCCAGCCTGGGATAAATGAGACCCTGTTTAAAACAAAAAATACACTCAGACATGGTGGCACACATCTTGTAATCCTAATACTTGGAAGGCTGAAGCAATGGGATCACAACTTCAATGACAGCACAGCAAGTTTCTGGCCAGGAGCAGGAATACTGATAGTTCAGTGCTAGGGTGCTTAACTACCGTCTGAGAGGCCCTGGGTTCATTTCCCAGTACCACCAAAGCACAGAAACACAAAAACAAAACAAAAACCCAACTCTCCCCCCCAAAACAACTAATGAACAAAAATATAAGGGACTAGCTTAAAAGGTTTAGAGAGAAGAAAAAAATTAGGATCATGACTAACATTTGTCCATTACCTTTATTTCAGAGGTTAATTTTCAAAGGAAAGAGGCAATAATTCAATGTAAATAAACCTACGGATAGTAAATACACCAATTCTTTTAGTCATTTCTATGTATGAATATACTTAAAACAGAAAAGAATTTCTGGAAAAGATCTGTAACTGACTTCATAGTATCCTCTACTAGATAGACTCTATATTCTATGTTCTCTTCTGGTAGAAAATAAGTAAAATGCAATAAAAAAAAATTTTTTTTAGCTGGGCAAGACGGTGCATGCCTTTACTCCCAGCACTTGGGAGACTGAGGCAGGTGGATCTCTGTGAGTTCAAGGCCAGCCTAGTCTATATAGTGAGTTCCAGGCCAGCTGGGGCTACGGGGAGACCCTGTCTCAAAAAGAAAAAAAAAAAATTAGGGGCTTTCTAGAGGACCAGGGTTCAAGTCCCAGCACCTACATGGCAGCTAACAATCATCTGTAACTCCAGTTCCAGGGGATCCAACACCCTCTTCTGGTCTCTGC
>NW_008360304.1:1479114-1500673 GCF_000622305.1 Nannospalax galili | reverse complement strand
ATGTGTGTAATGCCCATGAAGAACAGAAGAGGCTGTTGGATCCCCTGGAACTGGAGTTACAGACAGTTGTTAGCTGCCATGTGGGTGCTGGGATTCGAACCTGGGTCTTCTGCAAGAACAACCAGTGTTCTTAACTGCTGAGCTTCTCTCCAGCCCCAACACTTGCTACTCTTAACAGGGGACCAGAGTTTGATTCTCAGCATCCACTCCTGTAGCTCCAGCTCCAGTTGATCTGATGACCTCTTCTGGCCCCTGCTGGCCCCCACACACAAGAGCACATACACACACACACACATTAAAAAAAATTTTTTTTTAAGTTTTATTGAGCTTGTGTGGTAATGCATACCTATAATCTCAGCATTTGGGAGGCTGAGACAGGATACCCAACATAAGTCTGAGGCCAGTCTGAGCTACACAGAAGCCCAACCTGAGCCTCATTTCTTTTTTCCTGAAGAAAACAAAAACAATAACAAAAACCAAGTATCTGTGAATAACATTAAATGTGAAAATTAGTCAAGGAGAACAAAAACATAATGCAATGCTTGCTCCCATAGCACATATACTAAAACTAGTACAATAAACAAAGTCAACACAGCCCCAGTGAAAGGACGATACCCAAATTTGTGCAGTGTTCCATGATCAAGGAGATAGGGAGAATCAATGCAGAATTGTTAGCCTCAATACTGAAACTGTAGTTTCAACTAAAAGGATGTTTGTGTAAGTTGATGTATGAAACAAGAATGCAACTAAGTTACACATGAGATGTTGCATAAAAATATGTCAATATTTAGCTTACATGAGAAAATGTTAAAGATGGGGCTAGAGAGATGGCTCAGTGGTTAAGAATACTGGCTGCTCTTGCAGAGGACCCAGATACCATTCCCAGAACCCACACGGCGGGTAACAACTTCTAGTCTCCTGATTCCAGTTCCAGGGGATCCAACATCCTCTTCTGACCTCTGAGGGCACTGCATGACATGGGTATACTTACATACACTGAAGCAATATACTCATACATATCAATAAAAATAGTATTTTTTTAATGTTAAGGTGTACTGAACTTTGAATCTTAAAAAATTCAAGAGGGGCTGGAGAGATGGCTCAGTGGTTAAGAGCACTGACTGCTCTTGCAGAGGATCCGGGTTCGATTTCTAGCACCCACATGGCGGCTATGAACCATCCTGTGCTGGACAGCTTTAGTGTCAACTTGATAACCTGGATTGAGGGAGCCTCAACTGGGGAATTGCCTTCATTGGGTTGGCCTGTGGCCACATCCGTGGGGCATCTTGATTGTTGAGTGATGTGGGAGGGCCCAGCCCACTGTGGGTGGTGCCACCCCTGGGCAGGTGGGCCTGTGTGCATATGAAAGCAGGCTAAGCAAGGGCCAGGGTAGCAAGACAGTAAGCAGTGTTCCTCCATGGCCTATGCTCCAGCTCCTGCCTCCAGGTTCTTGCCCTGAGTTCTTACCTTGGGTTCCCTGATGAACTATGACCTGGGAGATGTAAGATAAATAAACCCTTTCCTCCCCAAGTTGGTAGTGGTCAGAGTTTTTGTCACAGCAATGAAGAAACAAACTAGGACATGTCCTTAACTCCTGTTCCAGGGGAATCAGAAGCCCTCTTCTGACCTCCGTGGCATTGCACAATATGGGTGCACTCACATACATGCAGGCAATACACTCATACACATAAAATAAAAATAATTTTAAAATATTTTTTTAATTCAAGAAAAAAACATAAAATTAAAATTCCTATAACTACTCTAGATGGGAAGAGGTGAGCAAAGATCATTTCAAAATTTACATTTCAAATTTTTAAAAAAAGAGCTGCTAGAAATTAAAAGCTTAGTAACAGGAGGTATAAATTTAGCTCAGTTTGTAGGGTGCTTATCTAGCATATACCAGGCCGTGTTCATTCCCAGTACTGCAAAAACCACTGGTGGCTGTGCACATTGGAGACTTCCAGCACTTCGAAGGTGAAGGTAGGAGGACCAAGTTTTGTTTTTATGGGTTTTAAAAATATTTTATTATTTAAAAAAAAATATTTTATTATTTTTATTTTTTGTGTATGAGTGTATTACCTGCATGTAAGTACACCTGTGTCCTTCAATGCCCATAGAGGTCAGAAGAGGGCACTGGATTCCCCTGGAACTAGAGTTACAGACAGTTAGCTGCCATGTGGGTGCTGGGAATCAAAGAGAACCCAGGTCCTCTACAAGAGTAGCCCAGTGCTCTCAACCACTGAGCCATTTCTCCAGTCCCAATGATCAAGTTTTAAGGTCAGTCTCAGCTACATGAGACCCTGCCCTAAAAACTACAAACCAACTGCAGCAGAAAGGCAAATTCAGCAAAAAGGTTGAACAATAAAACTCAAGAAATATAAGGAAATAAAGAAGATCAGAATGCTATCACCATTAACCATATACACACACGTTTCCTAACTTATAGACTGATACTTTACTTTCACTCTTTCAACTTCTCTTAACTTTGGAATCTTTTTTTTTTAATGTGTATGAGTGTTTTGCCTGCATGTATGTAAGTGTACCTATGAATGCAATGCCCACAGAGACCAGAGGAGGACACTGGATAATAACTGGAGTTATGGACAGTAGTAAGCTGCCATGTGGATGCTGGGAACTGAACCCAGGTCTCGTGCAAAAGCAGCCAGATTGAGCTATCTCTCCAGCCCCAAATTATCTTCACTTTGGGAAGATTATGACTTAATGTGTCTAATAAATGTTCACAGAATAAGTAACTTGCCAAAGTCACATGAAAGAGAGATTTGAACTTTAGTATGGCTCACAACAAAACCAAGTCCTTTGCACCGCAGAATGTTGTAAATACCTTAGGAACTTTGATGAGAAAAATTGTTTTATAAGTCAAGTGACACGTTACCCTACCAATCTTTCTAATTCTCATTAGTTTCCTTTCCATGTGAAGGTCATCCATGAATAGCACTAGAACCACACTCCATATCCCATCATCTCACCAAACTTCTATCATGGAAGGTGAAATATTATCACTTCAGGTATGGTATGAAAAAAAAAAATTCACCCACCCCCAAAGATATCCATTCTTTTTTTAAATTTTATTTATTATTTTTATTTTATGTGTATGCATGCCACCCAGCCCCAATGATATCCATTCTTTTATTTTATTTTATGTATTTTTTTATGCATGTATTGCCTGCATGTAGGTAAGTGCACCCGTGTCATGCAATGCCTACGGAGGTCAATGCCCATTTGGCTTGGCTCTGGGGCAGAGCCCACTGAAACAATTACTCTTCACCTTCGAGGTAAGAGAAAGGCAAATCTCACTGCAAAACCAGTTTTCAATGGCAGTGTTAAACATGAAATCAGGGTAAAATGACTCACAATAGAGAGGTTTTCCTTATTTCTGCCGAATGCTTCAGGTGATTCCAGGTCCTAGACTAAGACAAAATAAAAAAATGCTGTAGTACCAACAGCTAGGAGGCCTCTCCAACTCCAGAACACTAGAGGGAGAAAGTAAACCAACGAGTTTTTAGTTACTCCTGTGTTATTATAGTAATCTTGCCCAAAGAGAATAGAAATCAACTACTGAAAAACTACAGTACTGGGCTTTGTGACACAGGCTCTAAACATAGCACTCTGCAGAGGTAGACGGATCGCTGGGTTATTCAACGCCAGCCCAATCTGCGTAGCTCCAGGCCAGCCGGGACTACACAGTGAGAACGTCTCAAAAAAGCAAAAACAAAAACAAACCACACTTCTGGGAAGGTAGAAGGAAAAACTGTCTCCATGCCAGCAAGAGATTCCTATTTCTCCCGTCTTACCTACCTGGCGTTGCCGCTACCACTCGAGTACCAACACATAGATGGAAGCGGTTCAAATAATAACTGGGCCCCATTAGCTATATGCACTTGCCGAGGGCCCAAGGTTCGTCCCCCTCCACAACCCGCGACTGGTACCAGGTGAAACCATTAGAAGCGGCCCAGAATCCTCACAGCGCGGGAAGAGAGGCGAAGTCCGCGCGGGACTCAGGCGGCCATCCTCGCCACCGAAAACGGGGTCCGGGCCAGGCTCACAGATGCGAGACAGGCCCGGAGCCAGAGCGCCAACGAGGCCGTCCCCGGCCTCCCCGCAGCACCAAGAGGAAAACACCCCGAGACCTCCGGCCGCAGCTGCCGCCGGCCCCGCAACCACCGCCATCCCCTCCCTGGCGTCAGCCTCAGCCAACCCGCCAGGCCGCACCCGCGCTCTCACAGCCCTCGGGCCTGACAGTAGCGCGGCCCCCAGCGCACCCCGAGGCCCCGACGCCACAGCGGGGACGCAGGCCGCCGCTGTGTGTTAAGCCCGGGTCTGTGGGAGGCTCCCGGGTCTGCCCTGACCCGCCTCCGCCTCCTCCTCCAGACCCCGCGATGCTCCCAGCCACCTCCGCTCTCCGCGGCCCTCGACTGGAGAGACAGCGGGGATAAGCCTCACCCGGTTATGGCTGCAGCTCTGCGGAACGAATCTCCCCTCCCCCGGCCCACCCCCCTTCGGCTACACGCACAACTCCACTCGGTCCAGTCCCGACTTTAGCGCTGGTGAGAAGGAGGTGGAGGAGGCGCCGGCGCGGCCAGCCCAGGAAGGCTCCGCCCTCCGCGCGTTCATTGGCTGCCGGCGGAGGCGGGCCGGAACGCATCGGGCATGTCCATTGGCTCGGTCAGCCTTCTTTCAGGACCCGCCTCTCTGGACTATCCGAGCGGCTGTCCGTCAAGGAAGAGTCGGCCACACCGCCCCGCCTTGCCGCTCTACTTAGCCCTCCGTCAGCCTCCGGTTTGGCCGGCTCGCTCACTCGCTCGCTCCCTCCCTCCCTCCGTGCTCCCCTTCCACCCGGTCCCCACCCGCCGAGTCCGCCGGGGTCAGGAGGCCGAGTGGCGCGGCTGCCGGACCGGTCGCGTTCGGACGCGGGGTAGTTGCTCTGTTCTGAGGCTACCTGAGGGGCCGGGACTGGGCCGCCGGGCGTCGGCACCCAGGGGATCACCGCGGTTCCCCGCTACTCTGCCCTAGGAGACGTGGCCCCGATGGATCCGCGTCTTCCCTGTCCAGTGCCCGAAGCCCCCGCGACGGGCGAGCCGGGGAGGGCCTGCGGCGAGCCGAGGGGAGGTCGGGGCCGCGCCTGGGGGGGGGGGGCGCTTGAGGGACGTGGAGGCGCTTCCATCTCGCCTCGCTCATGGGAACAGCCCCCACCAACTTCCTCCATGGCTGTGGCGGGAGACGTTGTCTTCCATTTTGTGGGATCTGCGGGGAGAACTTGGGGACCATCACCGCCAAACGCCGTGGGGCCGCGAAACTTGGCTCCGCGCAGCCCGGATCGTTTACCTTAGGCCTTTCCCTCGGCCATTTCCGGCGTGGGCGCCTGGGCGTCCTCGGGACCCACGCGATGGTGTGGAGCGCCCGACACCGTGGGCCAAGATGAAGCCGCGGGTTCCCCCAGCCGGGCTCCCCGAGGTCCTAGGCTTCCTGGGTCTGTCGTCGCCCCTCAGCGTGCGCTCCCGGGCCTCGCCATCCACTATGGGTGGTTGGGGTCCGGGTCGGGGAGCGGCCCTCGCTTGGGAGCCCCGCTGGGCGCAGTCGGCTCGTAACCTCGTTGGGATGCCGGGCCCAGCTATGCGAGGGTCTTTTGTTTCTCTACACCTTGTTTTCTTAGCACGTCAACTAGGTGCCAGTTCAAAGACAAAAGTGTTGTATCTCGCCCTGGCGGTTGTTAGTGGAATTACAACTGATGATGTTGGGTTAGATGGAATTGACGGACCCATTTGTGGAATGTCTGAACACCAGACGGATCTAAAGAAAAATTCTCGCTATCTAGTACAATCTGGCCTCGAACTCTTGGTCCTTCTGCCTCCGCCTCTTGAGTACTGGGATTGCAAACATTTCACTGCCTGCTACCTGTTTTTGTTTTGGCTTAGATGTGATTTAAAAAACAACCCCTCTGTCCATATCACGCCTGTAATTACCAGCATTTAAGAAATGGAGGCAGAGAGATCACCAGTTCAAGGACAGCCTGGAATACGAGCCCCATCTCAAAAAAAAAAAAAAAGAAATATATATATATGAGCCGACTAGAGGTGGTTTTGAGGTTGAGTGCTTATTAATAGTCTCGTAGAAAACAGGGATATCAGATCTCAGCACCTATGTATGGTGTCTCCCAACACCTGTAACTCCAGTTCCAGGTGAACCGATTCCCTCACCTCATGCCCATATATTTAGTCACGTATCTTTAAAAATTAAGAAAAATTTTGTAAACGTTTAAAAATTTACTTTTTAAAATTTTTCTTTATTTTTTATTTTTTTTGGTCTTTTTGAGACAGGGTCTCCCTGTAGCGATAGCTGTTCTGGAACTCACTATGTAGACCAGGCTGGCCTGGAACTCACAGAGATCCGCCTGCCTCTGCCTCCCGAGTGCTAGGATTAAAGGCGTGCGCCCATCACGCCCCCCCCCCCTTTTTCTAGGGTATGATAAAGGCAGGTGTACTCAATGTCAAACTTATAGACCATCTAACACAAGTTCTTGTCCATGGATTGATAAAAGTGCCTTTTTAAAATTATGTAATGATGCTGGGTGTGGTGGTGCCCGCCTTTAATCCCAGCACTCCCGAGGCAGAGGCAGATCTCTGTGAGTTCGAGGCCAGTCTGGTCTCCATAGCGCATCCAGGCCAGCTAGGGCTACAGGGAGACCCTATCTCAAAAAGACCCCCCAAAAAATTATGTAATGCTGAACAAATTGACAAATGATAGTTTATTCCCTATAAAACGGTCTTCAAATATAGTTGATGTCATTGCTGCTTTATGCTTTTTCTGTATGCTTTTTAAATAAAAATATTAACAAAAAATTACATGATGCTTTATTTCATAGATGTTACCAACATTTTAAGTCCTTAATTACAGGTTGGAAACAATTTTTTGATTATAATAGGAACATTTTAAGGACTGCTGAAAATAGCTATCCCTTTTCTGTTAAGCATATGTAAATTTCTGTTAAGCATATGTAAACACTGAGTTTATAGACTTGGACATTTCTATGCCACAGTGCAGTTATACCTGATTAAAGAAACAGCCTGACTCTTAGCATTCATAAGGCCAAGAGAGGATCCCAACTGCTGAGCACCTGTTCCGTTAGATATCTCTTGAAACTGTGCTCCCCAGCTAGGTCTTTACTCATTTTTTATTGAAGCAGTATTTATAGCATGAAATGGGGAGGTAGAAGGTAGAACCCCCCCTTATCAGAGAATCTTGCCCAAGAGTATCACATGCAACAACAGATTTCTCTCTTTGTTTGCAATGAGAAAGCACACTGCTTTCAGTGCTTTCATATGTAAGGCATGCATAGACACATTCATACACTATCTCTTACACTGTATTGGATGGAGGGCAAGAAGGGTTCCTGAGGGATCAAGCTCTTATGCCCAGGGCACAAGAGGAGCACATAGTTCAGCTTGTTTATGGTATAAACAGTAAATGTTTGGTTGCAAGTTTAGATAAAAGTCTTTAGATTATGTCCATATTGTAAAAGCCATTCCTACAATAAATGAGGTTTTCTTAGACTCTTGATAAATCTAAAGCCCAGCAGAGACATTAATTAAATATTAAAGCTTGATTGCAACAAGTCAGGTATTATATGAAGCCTTTCCACAATTCTTTGGCATTAGTAATGTTCAAAAATTAAAAACTGGTAATGTGTTTTCTCTCATAATGACAAAAGTATCAGATTTATTTGCTAGTGACAACTGCCCCTTTAGGATGCTTCTGTGATTTCAGAGTGCTTCGGTCTCATTTGGTGCTACTGTATCAGAGTGCTACACACAGCAAATTATAAACCTCAGGAGTTTATTTGGCTAATGGTTCTATGAGCCAAAAATTCCAACAGGGAGCCACATGCGTGAGGCTAGATAAAGAGGGACTTTTAAAATGAAGCCACTTCTGCATCGGATACTGGATCCTCAGGATTACACCACTAGACCATCTAAGATGGTAGAACACTCATGACCCAATCACTTGTCAAAGTCCTACTTCCCTTCATAGTCTCAGCAGCAAACAAATTTTACTGTGAATTTTGGAGCGAGTTTTCAAAGTAAAAGGGAGTTTTAAAATTTGAATAAACTTGTTTCAGTGCTGATAATACGTGCTTTAGTAAATTTAATCATAGAAAATTTTTTTGTAAATTACAAAAATGCCCTCACTGTACCAGTAAACTGAACAGACATCATGATGTGGCTGAATTGGATGAAACTTTCCATGGCAGATTTGTGTTTAGAATCTTATGTGGAGCTGGGTGTAATGGTGCATATCTGTAATCCCAGGACTTAGAAATATGAGACAGGATGATTGTGAGTTCAAGGCCTGCCTGCTGGGGTTACAAAGTGAGACTCTGTCTCAAGAAACAAATAAAAATTAATTGAAACTTAGAAAATTTTCAGGCTGGGTGTGGTGGTGCAGGCCTTTATTCCCAGCACTTGAGAGGCAGAGGCGGGCAGATCTCTGTGAGTTCGAGGCCAGCGTGGTCTACATAGCAAGTTCCAGGACAGCTGGGGTTGCAGGGGGACCCTGTCTCAAAAAGATCAAAAAGGGGCTAGAGAGATGGCTCAGTGGTTAAAAGCACTGATTGCTCTTGCAGAGGCCCTGGGTTTGGTTCCCAGCACCCACATGGGGTCTATGAACTGTCCTTAACTCCAGTTCCAGGGGAATCTGAAGTTCTCTTCTGACCTCTGAGACATTGAGTGACACGGGTGCACTCACATACATGCAGGCAATACACTCATACACATAAAATAAAAATAATGAGATAAAATTTTAAAAAAAGACCGAAAAGAGAGAGAGAGAAATTTTACAGTAAGCACCAGGCATAGTAGCACATGTTTATAAAAAAAATTAATGCCCTCAGGAGAATGAGGCATGAAACTACACACATTTGGGAACAAGTCTGAGCTATATAATGAGATCCTATCTCAAAAAACAAAAAATCTTTTGATGTTTTGGTGCTGGTGGGATGGCTCAGTGGTTAAAAGCACAGACTGCTTTTGCAGAGGACCTGGGTTCAGTTCCCATCATGTGGGTGGCTAACAAACATCTATAACTCCAGTTTCAGGGGATCCAACACCCTTTTCTGGCCTTTGCAGACCTTACATGACACAGCTGCACTCCCATGCAGGCAAAACACTCATACACATAAAAAGTCAAAAAAAAAGATTAAGTCTTTTTTTTCCTTAATAAGATATTGGAATGTACCAGGCGTGGTGGCACACACCTTTAATCCCAGCACTCGGGAGGCAGAGGCAGGCGGATCTCTGTGAGTTCAAGGCTAGCCTGATCTACATAGTGAGTTCCAGGACAGCTGGGGCTACAGGGAGACCCTGTCTCAAAAAGACCCCCCCCCAAAAAAGATATTGGAATGTTACAATAAAAATAAGAAATTTAATTGCTAAAACAGCACAAATGAGAACTTTTTTTTTTTCTTCGTATTTTTGAGACAGGATCTCCCTGTATCCCCAGCTGTCCTGGAACTCACTATGTAGACCAGGCTGGCCTTGAACTCACAGACATCTATCTGCTTCTGCCTCCTGAGTGCTGGGATTAAAGGTGTGCACCACCATGCCTGGCTCATAAATGAAAAGTTTTGAGATGTGTTCATTAGGAGTTCCAGAAGGACACATTGGAATTGGTGAAGGAAATATTGTAAAGGACAGCTGCTAAGATTTCCCAGAGTTAAAGAAAGATACACATTTTTCAGAATTGAAAAGCACACAATGCTGAATAGAGCAATTAAAAGCATATCCTTATTTATACAATCATGGCCAAGTGGTAGAATATCTAAGACAAAGAGGGAAAAGAGCTGGGCTTATTTGTTTATTGAGACAGAATCTTTTTATGTAGCCCAGGAACTTGTATTCCTGTCTCAGCATCCCAAGTGCTGGGTTTACAGGTATGTGCTACCATACTAGACTCAAAGAGAAAACAAATTCAAGAAAGAAATGAAAAAATATTATGCAAAAAGTTAAATTATAATTATATAAACTCAGGTTTGAGTGTGAGAACCCATGCCAGTAATCCTAGTACTTGTGAAATGGAGGCAAGAGATTCAAGAAGTCAGAGTCATCCCAGTTATGTAGAGTTTAAAGTCAGCGAGGGTTACATGAGACCCTATCTCTAGAAAGCAAAGACAACCTCATTAGATACAATAACTACAAATATAATGCAGTAGCTTTTTTTTTTTTTTTAAGACAGGGTCTCACTATGTAGCCCTGGATGGCCTAGAACTCACTCTGTAGATCAGACTGGCCTCCAACTCACAGAGATCTGCCTGCCTCAGCTGCCTGAGTGCTGGAATTAAAGGTATGTACCACCACGCCTGGCTTTCAGTGGCATATTTAAATTGCTAAAAGGAAATAATGGTTCACTTCTCAATTCTATTTTTTTTTTAAGTTTAAGAGAAATTTTATTGGTTCAAGAATTTCATACAATGAATTTTGATTATATTCAAACATCCTCCCCATCACCACCCTCACCATACCACCTCCCACCTCTAACTTTGTGTCTTCTATTTGCAAATGAGAAATCCTATCCATCTTACATAACACACCTGAGCTGGGTACTGGAGAAATCATGTCTCTTTAGAGTGTCAGTGATCTGATCTATAATTCTTGCACTCAGGTGTGCCTAAGTAAAGGCCCACTTCTTTTGCTTTGTATGTGATTTGGGGTCAAAATACACCCAGGTTTCTTGGAATAGAAGTTTCACTTTTAATTTCTGTTTCTTTTCCACACTGCCTAGGAATGTCATATAGAGATTTCTGTTTTTCTCAGCAGCCAGAAAACTCTTGCTTTTCTTCATCAAAGTTAGTTGTTAACAGCCCTTGCATGCAGGTTATACTTTGGCTGTTTTCTGTCCTCATTCAGCACAATGACCCCACTGTGGACCAACATGTTCTCCAACATGCTGATTCCCCTCTGTTTTACTGTGGGTAAAAGCAGAAGCTAGGTCCTTACAGCAGGCAGCAGTTAACTCACAGGCCTTCAATCAAGATTCTCTGAGTAGCACTTGGGAGATTTCACAGCTTCATAGGACTGCTTTACACCAGTGTCCTCTAGTCTATTTTCTGAACTCTGACATTTTCTCAGTTTCCTAATGCAGCCAGATCTTGACAGCCACCAAGTGATGATTATGGTAGGCTGACTGTAAGTGCCACTGGGGCACAGGAGTGAGCAGTCTGGCTTGGCTCTACCCTGCCAGTGTGTGGCCATATCAGCATGGCTCTGTTGGTACCTGTGGGCAGCCAGGCCAGCACAGTTTCACTCTGCCTTCGGCCATGCTTGCATGACTTCGCTATTTCACATGGGCAGCCATGCTGGCACAGGTCCACCAGTGCTGATGTGTGGCCAGACCAGCTGGATCCGGCTTTGCCAATGTGTGTGGCTGGTCAGGCTGTCTCTGCTCTGCCTGTGTATGTGACTGCCATCTTGGTTCCCCGATTATTATATCTCTTACTTGCCAATTCCTGAGTTCAATTTTTTTAGATCAATTTAGAAGCATCAATATTCTTCCTAAAATGAAGAGGCTTGGAGTCATGTTTCTAGGTCCTCACACCAAGAGTCTCTGCCATGGCCATTTCTCTGGCTGGGCCACCATTTTGTCAATCCAATTATTTTCTTTCCTACTTGACACATCCTGGGTTCAGAATTTTGAGATCAATATAGAAGCACCTGTGGTCAGGTAACTATTCCTTTTGTGTGATAAGTTTCCTCACATGGTCCATCGGATTCATTCAGTCTTTTGAGAGCCAGCTGTGCCCTGGCCCTGAGGCCAGCTGCCTGGGGCATGCCTCATTCCGCCACCATCTTTAAGTTCTATTTTTTAAACTCTATGTTGATTTGTCTGTGTACGTGCTTGTATGATTGTATGCACACATTTATGTGCCAGTGCAGGTACCTCTCTGTGTATCAAGAGAGTATTGTATCCCCAAGAGCTAAAGATGCAGGCATTTGCAGGTTGCCTAATTTGCTGTGTGGATTCTGGGATCTGAACTCCAGTCATCATGAATGTGTAACAAGCACTCTTTAAAGTTTTATTTTTTATTTATGTGTATGTATGTCTGTGTGTATGCCACATATGTTGAGTGCCAGAAGAAACCAGAAGAGGGCATCAAGTGTTCTGAAGAGCCATCTCTTCAGCCCCAATTTATTTTTAATTATATGAATGTGTGTGTATCTGCTTGGAACTTCTGCACATTGTCCTGCACACTTTGAATCATCTCTAAATAACATAATACTCAATACAATGTACATGCTATGTAAAAAGTTATAAAATTAATGATGAAAAGGAAAAGTCTGTATAAATTTAGTGCAGATACTTTTTTTTTTTTGGTATTTTTGAGACAGGGTGTCCCTGTAGCTCCAACTGTCCTAGAACTCACCATGTAGACCAGGCTGGCCTCCAACTCACAGAGATCCACCTGCCTATGCCTTTGAGTGCTGGGACTAAAGGTGTGTGCTACCAAGCCTGGCCTAATGCTGATACTTTAAAAATCCATAGGTGTAAAAATGTGGATATGACTAAACAATTGCATTTTAATTAGCTGGAATTTTAATCAAGACCTGGATTCAGAAAGCAATAGTAAACAAAATCATACCTGTACATGTTGGAAAATGTAAATAATCATGATCTGCATGAAGAAAAGAACAAGCATTTTATTTGAGGAGAGTGAGGGCAACCCCAAATAAAGCTGATAATGATTGGGTCAGATTAATATCAATAGATACTAACAACATTAGACAAGTGTTGATAGAAAAGTTTATTATAGGACCGAGCTGATACCACCTCTGTCACCACTCAACTCCAAATTCTTCTGTTTTTCATCATTATTTGAAAGTGGATCTGAGTCCTTTAAATCTTTCCAGCTGGTGTAGTGTTAGGTTTTGTCAGGAGACAGAGTGAAAGAAGAAAAGTTTTGTGCTTTCTAATACAGTCGCTCATTCACTGCACCCCTGCAGTACTCATAGTTCTCAAAAGGCCAAGTTCCTGCAGGTGAAGGTGGGCAACCAAGGCTTCCCTCTGAACTCATTTCCTCAAGTAGTTTTGTATTAGAGTACATCTGACGAGATATTTTTCTGTTTCTCCAACACTGGAAAGAGTGAATTTCTAACAAGTTCCATGGTACAACACAGGGTTTGCCAAGAGTGGAGCTGGATTTTCAGAACTTCTCCAGGTACAGCACCAAAGTCATTTCCTGCCATGCTGTGAGCTGTCTTCATGCCCTACACAACAATACTTGATTCTTCTCATTGGTATTCCTTGGGCTGGAATATCCAAGTGGTGGCTTGTGTTTTACATCTGTCATTCCTAGGTATATGGTCCAACTTACAGTAGCCCTATTTACTATGTTCAACTTTGCATGGTATGAATTACATAGTAGAAATTTTCTTTGAATTTTGAACTTGAATCTTGTTCTGGGCAAGTATATGCAGTCAAACTGTCTTTCAAGATACCGGGTAACAGCTGGCCCCCTCAATCACAAGAAAAACAACAGACACTGTTTGGTGATCTGTGTTGCTAGGCTAGGGTGCTTAGAAGGTGAGGTCAATTCAAATGTATTTTCCACTTAACAGAGTTGCAGCTTTTAATGGTGTCCCATTGTTTGTCTCATGGCTGTGACAAAATATCTGACAAAAGTGAGTTAAGGGAAGAAAGGTTTTTTTGACTCACAATGTAAGAAGGGATACTGTCCATCATGGTAGGGAAGGCGCGGCAGGAGGAGTGCCAGGCTATTCACATTCTATTCCCAGCCACGGCAAAGATCAGACAGGAAATATAGCCAGGCTATAAACCCTTAAGACCTGCCCACAATGATTCACTTCCTTTAGTGAGACTCTACCTTCTAAAGGTTCCCCAGCATTCTAAAACAATGCCACCATCAGGGGACAAAGTGCTCCAACACATAAACCTATAGAGGGCATTTCACATTCAAACCACAACAAATGGATTTTCTGGGACTAACCCCATGGAAAGTAAAGAAGCATTTGTATTTTCTGTACTTAGACCTTAATTATTCTAATCCATTGTTGTAAGGAATAAGTCAAACTGAAACTCCTTTAGGTGTTACATCCAGAATGGTGGGGCTCAGAGAACCCCAGAAGAGGAACAGTGCAGCATGAAGGAAAGACTCAACACTTAATTAGACTCTGCAGAGTAGGGGACCAGAAGCCCCAACTTCCTGATCCACTGTGTATGTATTGCTTTAACCTGTGTAAGCATGGAAAACAGTGTGACTTTTACTCAGTGCACTCAATTTTGAGAAAAAAATCCTCAAGACTTCTAGGTATGTTATTTTGAAGCAAAGAATTTGTTTACTACTACAATGATGATTAGCTAAGCATAAGTATTGTGACCAGTGTTTAGAGTGGTATTTCCTTATATAATTTGGGGTTCTTTTGTCTGCCTCAGTGCACATGCCTATGTAGCTTTTGCCATGTAGACAATCTTGACTAGAGGCTCCCTTCCTCATAGTCAACCATAGTTCAGCAGAATTTAGGTAAAGCAGTGTCTCCAACACCCAAGGAATTGCCACCATTTCTGACACCAACTACAAATTTGGAGAGCAGGTCACTTAAAGAGTACAGAACTCTGCAAGCTATTACACTTACTGTGTAGTACAGATATGTGGCATTTACTATGTGATGCCACATTATGACAAAGCCTGAATAAAAACAGCCTGACTCTTAGCCATGTACTTTAAGTCAGAACAGACCTGTGCTGGATAGCTTTAGTGTCAACTTGACACACCTGGGTTGAGGGACCCTCAATTGGGGAATTGCCTCTATTGGACTGGCCTGTGGCCATGTCTGAGGGGCATCTTCTTGATGAGTGATGTGGGAGGGCCCAGCCCACTGTGGGTAGTGCCACCCCTGGGCAGGTGGGCCTGTGTTGCATAAGAAAGCAGGTTGAGCAGGGGCCAGGGGAGCAAGCCAGTAAGCAGTGTTCCTCCGTGGCCTGTACTCCAGCTCTTGCCTCCAGGTTCCTGCCCTGAGTTCCTACCTTGGGCTCCCTGATGAACTGTGACCCGGGAGATGTAAGATAAATAAACCCTTTCCTCCCAAAGTTGGTAGTGGTCAGAGTGTTTTGTCACAGCAATGAAGAACAAACTATGACAAGACCCAAACTGCTGAGAACCTGTAGCTTCAGAATTCCCTCAGATTGAGAGATGGCTCAGCAGTTAAGTGTTGTGGGTCCTCCTTAGGCCAGCTGTGAAGACCCTAACCTGGAATGGGTCCCCAGCCGATTGGGGGGTGTGGGCAAGAGGCGTGGAGTCAACACATAGACACCGGGAGTCAGGTAGAAGCAAGCACTAGGCAAGGTGCTGCAGGTTTGTTTAATACAGGAGGGGGCAGGCCTTATATTTCCATTTCTCTGCCCCCAAGTCCCTTTATTCAGTGTATCATTTTCTGGTTGGTCTGCACTGTGCAGTCTGTTTGCATCAGCAGTCACTAGGCTGGCAAGCAGGGTACAGAAGCCCGGGCTCCTTTTCGCAGGATATTTATGGACCAGGAAGTGAAGTGAGCTCTCGCTGAATCCCAGGGCTCTGGGTCCACACCACCTTTGGAGGCCTCCTGCTACATTTCCACCCTTTTCTTTAAAAATGACTGTCTAGCAAGAGCCTGTAGGCAGCTCTGCCTTGGGATGACCCCAGTATTATGGGCTGTGCTTGTCTTAGGTTGTCCTATCCAGACATGAACCTTACCCATCATTGGAGCATGGATGTTATGCGTCCATGCCCTGGCTTAGGTTGATTCAGCCCGACAGGAGATTACCCATCATTGGCTACCAGCCCTCCAAAGAGTATTGTTCCGGGGGATCAGTTGAGGTGGGGAATTATCTGTAGGAGGCCTCATACAACTGAGAGCCATGTCTGTTGGGCTGCATAGGGTGGATTAAAATCATCTTCATGTATTGCCCTGAGGGTCTGATACACTGAGTGATTGAATTTTTTTTTGACTGCAGGAATGAAGAACAAGGCATTTAAGAAGTAGAAAGAGAAGAATAATTATGCCTGTCAGGAGTTGTTAAGTGACAATCCAAGATGTGTGAAACAGTGCTTTTAGATTAGACCAGATTTTCTCTAAGAACCCTGATTCGATGTACAGCATGGGGGCGCGGGTATAATTTAGAGCAATAATTTGATTAGTTAGTAATATAGAGTAATTAAGAAACTTTTGATTCCAGTGGCCGTGAATATAGTGCGCAAGTTGTAGGTGCGCTTCAGTAATATTTTGTATGTTATAGGGAGTGAGACAAAGTGACTTAAAGCAAGGGTCACAGGCTAGCAGAGCCATGTCTTTGGTAATTGCCAGCTCTTAAGAGCCTGATGAAGATGCTGATTGATAAGGGACTGAGTGTGAAAGGTAGAGAAGGTTCTGGACACGACCTCGTTGAGTGTCTCCACAGTAGGGGAGGATTGGGTGATAGCCACCGCAGCAGTGGTGGCTGCACCTAATGCAAGGATGATGGCTGAGATGAGAATGGCACTGACCCCGAAATCCCGTTTTAAGTGGGGGGCCTGTGACAAGGCTGTCTGCTCTATAAGGGTGACAGCATGGAAGTGGGTTGCATTGGTGACTGGAACCCAAAGGGCTGTGGGTTCACGCATAGAGAACTATGCATTGGTGACTGGAACCCAAAGGGCTGTGGGTTCACGCATAAAGAGAACTATGTGAGTGGGATGATTCCAGCAGGCTGCCAGTGCACAGGTGGTGTTGGTATTGGTGCAATTGAATTGTCCCTGAGGGTCGGAGGTAACATTGGCTAGCAATAAGGCAAATGGGGGACGCACGCAAATGGGGGTAGGGGGCCAGGATGTTGTGTGATCACTGGAACCCAAAGGGCTGTGGGTTCACGCATAAAGAGAACTATGTGAGTGGGATGATTCCAGCAGGCTGCCAGTGCACAGGTGGTGTTGGTATTGGTGCAATTGAATTGTCCCTGAGGGTCGGAGGTAACATTGGCTAGCAATAAGGCAAATGGGGGACGCACGCAAATGGGGGTAGGGGGCCAGGATGTTGTGTGATCAATGGATGTAAGGATTTTGTTTTTGGCACAAGTAGAGGGATTTGTTTAGTGTAAGTGCCGTTGGAAAGCTGAAGGCCCTGCTGTGCCAATAATGGCCTCATGTCCATGTAGGCATGCGGGCCACAGAGGTCCCAGTTACCGAGTATTGATTCGCGGTTGGTATGGGAGATGTTAATGCTGCAGGGATAGGTGGGGGCCAGCTCTATCCAAGATCCTAGGGGGTGATCAGAGGGGGAGCTGCTGAAGCAGCAGAAGGGAGGGATGGCATGGTTGGGTTTAGGTTGCCACGGTATGGAGAGTGCAAGGAAAAAGGGTGCGAGGGAGCCTGTGCGTGGACAGTTGGGGAGTAACGGGTATAGGATAGCAGGGCAAAATGGGGGTGGAGGGGTGGCGGCCGCCTCCTTCCCCCCTTCCATGATTGACCCCAGTGCAGCAAGGACCGAAGCTACATTGGTGTTGCTGAAGGTAGGGGAAAGGCCCTTGAGTTTAAGCATGTAATCTGAGGAGGCATTGCCAGAATAATCTTGGATGGTCAAATTGAGCAGCCCAATGCATGAGGATGCATTGTTAGTAGTGAAGCATAGAGAGTTATTTAGGGGCCAGGAGCCATTGAGTGATTCCCAGGAAGTAACTGGGTCCGTGGTGGGGAGGCCAAGCATAGAATTAGTTGAATAGAGGGTGGGTATAAGGGCAAGAGTATAGGCAGGGAGGGGACCAAGGCCCAAAGATCATGGGCCATGGCAGGGGCGGGGAAGACCAAACCAGTTTTCCAGATAGCGGCAAGGTCTCTGGGTCCTGGGGGTCCCGTTGGTCGGTTGCTGGTCTTACATCTCTCACTGGAACCCATACTGGCTTTGCTTCTGTCTGAGGAAACACACAAGCATAGCCTCACACTCTTGTTAACAAGGGGGCAGGCAGTTGCCATTGATATGTTATGGGGTCCTTCCATCTCACTAGTGGCAGTGGTGTAGGCCTAGGTATGGTAGCCCAGTGTTTGTAGGCCGGGCTCAACCCATTTTCATTGAAGGACAGGAAATTAATGTTAAATAGAGCTTTAGTTAGAGCCAGGTGCAGGTCCCTTTTAGACTCAGGGGTAGCAAATTTTTGTAATGTTTCTTTGAGGGTCCTATTGGCCTGCTCCACAATGGTCTGTCCCTGTGGATTATAAGGGATGTTGAGGGAGTGGCTAATTTTCCATGTTGACAGGAATGATTGGAATTGTAGAGAGGTGTAAGCTGGCCCATTATCAGTTTTTTGGGCCCATGGCACTCCCATTACCAGCATTGCTGATTTGACTGCCTTAATGACGTGTGAGGCCTTTTCCCGGTTTGAGCGATGGTGAAAAGAAAGGAGTAGGTGTCAACAATGACATGGACATACTTAAGATTACCAAAGGAGTTATAATGGGTGACATCCATTTGCCAGAGGGCATTGGGTAGGAGACCACACGGGTTAACTCCATATCGATTGAGGGGGCCTAAGAGAGCAAGAGGTTCACATGTAATGCAAGATCTGCTCAGATGTTTGCATTGAGAGATGGGTAGGTCAGGTAGAAGGTGGTGCAGACTACGAGGAGAAAGTTGAAATTGTTGGTGTAAGGCTCTGCCTTGTTCTAGTAGGGGAATCTCTACGGACATAATAAGTTTATCTACTTTGTCATTTCCCTTTGCCAAAATCCCAGGGAGCTTGGTGTGTGATCTTATTTGGGAGATGTGCCAGGGCCATTGTCTAATATTATCTGGAGAGGTCTCATGGTTCTAGTGATGGGATCCTTGTGGCCTTTTACCCAAGCAAAGGGAAGACATCTGAGGGCCTGAACTGCATACTGGCTGTTGGAGAATATATTGAGTGGCTCAGTCTGGCAGACTTGGAAGATTTTTAACAAGGCCAGGAACTCACCCAACTGGACAGAGCCAGGATTGGCTTGGACATAATAGGTGTCATCCTTCCCTGTGCACTGAATGACAACACCATAACGGGAGTTATTGGCATCCAAGAAGGCTAGCGTGGCTAAAGGTAGGGGGTTTTTGCAGGGGGAAGAGTGTAGCTCAGTGGTGATTTCCAAACAGGCCAGGCTGGCCAGTCGCTTATCTAGGGATGCATGGTTATCCAACTCCCCGTGAACCCGGACATCATTAGTTGGAAAGCCAGAGAGTCTGCCCATAATGTTTGGGAATGCTTAAGAGGAAAGGGCAGTATAATTTTGTCAGGTTCCTTTCCAAATATGTGCCTGGCTGTTTTTTGGGCCTTAATTGCTAACTTGAAGGCAATATCATACTTAGAGCTAAGCCTAGTTAGGTCCAAGATATCCAGGTGGATCCACACCAGGGGGTCTTGCTGCCATAGCACCCCCAAGACACCATTTTTATTCCAGAGGATCAAGGTCAGTAATGGTTCTGCTGGGTCATGACGTCAGAGTGACGCAGACCAGAGTATATGATCTATCTTATTAAGAAGATTCTTAGCTGGCTGGGTTAGAGGGATCCTTGAAGTTGGTGAATTATGGCCTTCCAGCAGGGAGAACAAGGCCCCGAATTCCAAGTCAGGGACTGGTATGAATTGCTTGAGGCAGCTTATAGTCTCACAGAGTTCTTGGAGCTCAGTCAAGGTATATATAGTTTTTTGTAAGATGGAAGGATTAAGTGGTTTAATTACTGTATCTATGTGGTAGCCAAGGAATGTGAAAGGTTGGATGTATTGTAACTTGTCTTATGCAATGTGGAGACCTAGACATTCTAGATTGGCAAGCCAACTGGGTATTGTTGCCTGTAGAGTATTGTGAGGTTTGTGTGCTAGCAGTATGTCGTCCATATAGGGGATGACAATTAGGTCCTTGGGGTTGTTTGTTAAGGCCTTATTAACGTATAATTGACAGATTGTGGGGCTATTTTTCATACCCTGTGGTAATACCTTCCATTGGTATCTTTTGGCTGCTCTCTGAAAGTTAGATTCCCATACTGTGAAGGCAAAGTGAATTCTGTTTTGTTCCACTAGGGGGATTTGGAAGAAACAATCCTGGATATTAAGTACTACAATATGATGGCATGGGGGGATGGCTGTAGGGTGTGGTAAGCCCACTTGTAGCAAGCCTATTTTTTCCATCTGGGCATTGACTGCTCTAAGATCTTGGAGTAGTCTGTATTTCCGCAATTTCTTTTTAATAACAAATATTGGGGTATTATGTTCACTGAGAGAGGGCTCAAAGTGGCCAAGCCTCAATTTTTCAGCTATCAAATTTTTGAGGGCAGATAATTTAGGTTCTATTATAGGCCACTGGTCCACCCAAATGGCATCATTAGAGAGCTAGGTAATGGGGATCGGCTCGGGGGCCAAGGTAGGAGTCGATCCCAGGTGGGCAGTGGCCGTTAGGATTGGGGGTGTTTGGCAAGGTGTTGTCCTCTCCCTGATAGTCCCAAGTTATTGTGGAGCATGATATCATCATAAAAGGCACAGTCATCTGTGGTAAGGACTATGCCATGTCCTCTAGGATGTCTTGGCCCCATAAGTTATGGGGAACGTCTGCTACTATGGGGGTAACTGTGCCCTGGTTTCCATCCAAGTCCTTCCAATATACTGAACATGTGACCAGAACAGCTTGGTATCTTGTTTGCTGCCAACTCCTTTTATTGGTGGGCCTGGCTGGTATTTCCAATGAGGGAATTTAAGGGATTCAGTTTCCAATATAATGGTGACATCAGCCCCTGTGTCTACCAGGCCCTTTATGGCAGTCCCGTCTAGGAACAGGGTCATTAGTGGGGAATGATTGAGGATTGGGAGGGTCGGTGATATCTGTCTCATTTCCCCTCTTGTGGGTGGGGCTGAGAGGCACCCCGGGTGTAGTTTAATGGAGCTGAGTCTGGTTGAGGTTGTGACCTACAGTCCTTAGCCCAATGGACCTCCTTTTTGCACTTGGGGCAGCGAGTTTTGGGGCGGTCTGTACCTTTTTGGCTGTGGCTACAAAAGTGCCCAAGCCCCCCACAGTTCCAGCAGCATTTCCCGTGTGCCAAAGTGGGTGGGTTTTCCTTGTGACAAAAGTTTCCAAGGAATAGGTCAAAGCCTCAATAGGGCCCACCCTGAGGTCTAAGTCTCTAGTAGTATGAACCTATTTGTGAGTGTTATCATTGTGGACAGGCACGATAGCGGTGTTTAGGCCCTCCCAAGTTAACTGTTTGATGAACACCTCTTGGGTGGGTCCAGACTCCACCCTCTGCTCTACTGCCTCGGTGACACAGGTAAGGAAGTCCATGAAGGACTCCCCTGACTGTTGAATCAAATCACAGAAAAAAACTTGTGGGTCACGGGGGGAGTTCTGCCACAGGGTACAGCAAATAGCTGACAGGCACGATAGCGGTGTTTAGGCCCTCCCAAGTTAACTGTTTGATGAACACCTCTTGGGTGGGTCCAGACTCCACCCTCTGCTCTACTGCCTCGGTGACACAGGTAAGGAAGTCCATGAAGGACTCCCCTGACTGTTGAATCAAAT
>NW_008360304.1:1463237-1477537 GCF_000622305.1 Nannospalax galili | reverse complement strand
CAAGCCATTGTGGAAAGGTCACATAAAACCTTAAAGGACCAATTAAAAAGACAGGCTCAAACATCATATTCTCCCAATATTCAATTAACATTAGCCTTGTTCACCCTTAATGTACTTAATGTATATTGAGGGACTGATGCTCCCCCCATCACCCGACATTGGGCCCAGACACACCCAGTACCACCCATCATGGTTAGATGGAGGGAACCCTTTGATGGACTCTGGAAAGGACCAGATCCATTGCTGACCACAGGGAGAGGATTTGCTTGTGTTTTCCCACAGGATCAACCAAAGCCTATCTGGGTTCCAGCCAGAAATGTCCAACACCTCCCCGCCCATGAAAAAGATGGCTTGCATGACCCTGTCAGAGACAAAGAAAAGAAAGAGGCGGAGACGACACCCAAAGCCACACTGGATCACGTGGAAAGAGATCCATGACCTAGTGGAGACTGCTCGCCACAGATGCTCCCCCAGAGCGTCTTTCTCTGTCATCCTCATGGCTGTCTTTACCCTACTTAACAGCAACGCTTCAGCCAGCCCCCATTCTCCCTAATACCATGTTCTAGAGATTTTATGTCAGAGAAATATTTCAAGGAAAAAATCAGATCCATGGGACAATCGCTGGCATATTGGAGTAATAAAAAAAATTCTACTCAGGTGCATTCTCTAGGTTCCCTACAGCTGACCTTCATATCTCTCAACAGCTTGTACCTGCAGCCAAGTATTTGCTAACTCATAATATTATTCTACAGGAAAGACAAACAGAGGACCAGATAAGATCAACTATGTCCTGGAACAAGCACATTCAGTATGTTGCTAACTTTCTTCCCTTCACCATCTACCCCAATGTCTGCTTCTTTTGCACACCCAGCAATAAGCCTCTACTGACAGCAGTACCAGTTAATACCACCCTTCTGTACCCAGAAACGAAAAAGGATTTCACTGACTCTCATCTAATGGATATCCCCTTATTCAAACAACTGGCTAACTATTCAATTTGCATTTCCAGCAAGAGTGAGCCTACTTATTACAAATGCCTCACTAACATTACTCTCTCCAGTACAGCATGAGTCGCCCCCCTCTTTTCATATGGTGCAAAGGACTCGAGAAGGAAGAAACCGTCTTCCTCCTACACAGCTGCCAGCGGAGAGAAATCTTCATCCCTTTGCTGGTAGGGATTGGACTTGCACTCTCCCTGGGTGCTGGAGGCATTGCTACGGCAACAATTGTACAAGCCCAGCACCTGGCGGGAGATTTCTGAGACAAGACCTTTGCTGGTAGGGATTGGACTTGCACTCTCCCTGGGTGCTGGAGGCATTGCTACGGGACAATTGTGCAAGCCCAGCACCTGGCGGGAGATTTTCAAGCCAAGCTGGACCAGGCAATGGCATCCACGACTGACAGCCTGGAATCTCTCCAACAACAAATGAACTTTCTCGCCAGGGTTGTGCTCCACAACAAAAGAATACTGGACTTGATAACTGCTGAACATGGGGTGGGTGTATGGTATTGGGAAAAGAATGCCGTTTCTTTGTAAATGAATCAAATATTGTTGAAACAGATGTTAACACTCTCAAAAAACTTTGTAATGATCTATTTTCAAGATTTCAACCCACCAATTAGGTTGGTTTAGCAATCCCTTAGAGAAAGCAGGTTCCCAAAACTTGAAGCCCATCCAGCCTAGCCGAAATGACAAGTTTCTGATTCCATGAGAGATCCTATCTTAAGACAGAGAACAGTGGAAGGGGATACTCAGCATAATAAGATAGTCTCAGCGTCAGTGTGCACAGACACAGGTACCTGAACACTTACATGCATACACCACACAAACATACAGCACATACACATGCATTGTTGGGGACCCGTGCTCTTTGGGTTGCAGTCTCTCCATGTCCGGACAGCCTAAGGGGCTTGGCGTTCTTATGCAGAGACTCCCCTTTCCAGCAGGGTGCCTTCTGCTCTCCTTCCTGGCTCACCTTTGAAGTGCCCATCACAGATACATGACCTCTGGCATAGGAATGACCAGGTTTTAATCAGGCATTGTCTGACAGCCTGATAGAAGCCCACTGCCACATGTAAATGGGGTATCCTAGGAGCACTTATCAACTAAGGCTTTTGCTACTGCCTCCACACTATAAATCTTCTGGTTTCACCCCAATAAAGCGGAGCTGAATCACTGAATAAAAGAAGCTGTATCACTGAACTTGTCTGGAGCTCTATCCTGTGTTACCAGCCTCTGATTCAGTCTCCCCAGAGGGGGCTGTCCTTCCGTCAACAACCACTCGTGAAGATCTTGCTTTTGCTGTTCCTGCACCTCCCCTCGTGATCTGGTGGCCAACGGATCGTGTACACAGAGGGAGTGTCCAGCAGCTTGGAACAGAAGCCGCTGGCAGCTGACAGTGACCCGCAGAGTTGCCAGCGCCCGGTAGCCGTGGAGAGCCAGGGACCCACACAGCAACGCGGCACGTGAAACCCACGCACCCCAGCCAACAGCTGGCGTAGCAGCACGCAACCCGCCGCACCGCAGCAACAGGGGAGCAACATTTAAGGGCCTTAAAGGCCAAATCAGAAACTTGTTGGAAATAGGCATGGAGGCCAATAGTAGACTGGGAGATGGGGTCAGTATATTGTCTGTGTCCTGTGAGCATGTCCAATGTAATGTTGAGGCCATGTTGGAGATTTAGGCGTGCCTGGTTTTCAGCCTGATTGTCATAGGCTGTGTGCCAGTTTAGAAAGACTGAGGGTTCTAAGACTGCCTTTAATAAATTATACCAATCATAGTGGGTTTGTAAATGTAAGGACCACTGGCGAAGAACCTGTTTGAAATATGGGGAGTCAGGGCCTGATTGCTCAGCTGCCTTGCAGATAAGAACGAGGTCAGCAAATGGGGTGGGCAACCATGGACACTGCGCCGCATCGGGGCTGACGTTAACCAGAAACACGGACAAAGGCAGGTGAGGGTTTAAGAAGGGTGGTCTAGAAGGGAGGGGCATGGTAGCAGGGGAAGGGGTGGGATGGTTACTGGGGGGTGGAGAGAGTAACTCCTTCCATAGGTATCGAGGCGGGGGAATTTCTGGGCATGTTAGCTCTAGGAGAGTATCCTGAGATATAGGCAAAGGAGCCCCTTCCTTATTGGAAGTGGGCACAGAGGCGGCATCCATCTCCGGGTCCGGGAGGTCCGGGGTCAAGGTAAAGCCAGGTCTATACTAGATTGCTCTGGGCAGTGTTTGTTGTGGGCCAAGATGACTTCCTCAGGAGAGAAGGATTTAAGGCTAGCAATGACGGCTAGGAGGATCGGTATGAACGATGCGGGGGGAGTGATCCCTGACCCAACCTCCCTTTTTCAAGCCAGGAAGAGGACCCGCATTCACATGTCAGGGTCCCACATGTTTTCAGGTGAGACCCATGGAGCTAGATTATTGGCTTTGTCCCAAAAGTGTTCGATATCTTTTGGTTTCACTTTTAACCCTCTAGTTTTAAGGAGAACCTTGAGTGCTGCCATTTGTGGTTCCCTGCATTGTGGTGGTATATTGCCCATTGTGAGAGGGTCTAGCAAAGGGGAATTTGCCACAAAAGTAGAAGATGAGGGTGACTACCAAGAGGGCACAAAGGAAGCAACGAAGCAACGTGAGCCACTTGGATGTAAACTGCCCCAACATATAAGTGTGTAGCGGATCCAAATGTCTTGTGCCTAGTGAGGGACTTCTGAAGGCCGCTACCCCTTCAGCTGTATGCTCACATGGTGTCTCTGGGACAGGCAACAGGGTGACCTGAAGCCTGGGCTCTGAGTTCAGGATGGATCAGCCCTTATGTGAACTCACCGGGACAAGCCGAGAGGGGAGAGTTGCTGAGGTGGGCTTCAGGACCATGTGGCAGAGTGTGCCTCCCTGATCTAACAAACTAGTCTAACAATAAAAATGACAGACAGGGTGGAGGGGACAGAGGAGGGGGCTACTCACGCACCCTCGAGCAGCCAAAGAAACAGACAAATCCAAGGGCCTGCTTACTGAATGAACTGAGGTTCTGGGTGTCACCAACACCATGGGCAGGCGTCCCTGTTTGGGTGCCAGGTATAGCGGGTCCTCCTCAGGCCAGCTGTGAAGACCCTGACCTGGATTGGGTGCCCTGCCAGTTAGGGTGGGTGGGGGCAAGAGGCGTGAAGTCAAAACACAGACACCAGGAGTAGGGTGGAAGCAAGCACTAGGCGAGGTGCTGCAGGCTCATTTATTGCAGGAGGGGGCAGGCCTTATATTTCCCTTTCTCTGCCCCCAAGTCCCTTTAGTCAGTGTATTGTTTTCTGGTTGGTCTGCCCTGCACAGTCTGTTTGCATCAGCAGTCACTAGGCTCACAACCAGGGTACAGAAGCATGGGCTCCTTTTGGTGGGCTCCTTTTTGTGGGCTATTTACAGGCCAGGAAGTGAACTCTTGCTGAATCCCAGGGCTCTGGATCCATGCCATCTTTGGAGGTCTCCTGCTACAGTTATGAGCACTGGGTTCAGTTCCCAACACCCACATGGAGGCTAACAACCATTTGTAATTCCAGTTCTAGGAGATCTGACACCATCTTCTGGCCTCTACGAGTATTGCAACATTGCATACATGTGATATACTTATAGAATCAAAACACTCATACACATATAAAGCCTAGGTTCCATAACAAGTTTAAGACCAGCCTGGGTTAGATAGCATGACCTTGTCTAAAAAAAAATTGTTGGGAAAGGGGGCTGGAGAGATGGCTCAGCAGTTAAGAGCACTGAGTGCTTTTGGAGAGGACCAAGGTTCAGTTCCCTCACCCACACAGCAGCTAACAACAGTTGTAATTCTAGTACCTGAAGATCCAACATCTTCTGTTGGCCTCCATAGTCATTGTACACATGTAATGCACTTACATACAAGCAAACAAAACATTGATATTGAGAGACCTGAGTGACTCCATCTTGGATAAAACCTCCACGGGACTGACCCAGCCCTGAACCCTGTTCCAGGAAAAACCATAAAAAAGTACACTTGGAACAGATAAAGAACAACTCCCCTGCCAATGGTCAATTAACCAGGGACAGGAAAGTACTAAAAGTCCAGATATCTCTTCAGATTTCCTGTAGGCAGCAGTTTATGGTTTGGCACTGGGCTGCAACCAATCAGATGCTTGCCAGGCTGGATACCCCCTACTTGCTGAACTTGCTGAAATAAACCTACAGAAACGTCTGTCTCCCAAAGCAAGGGGTCTCACATCTGAGACCTGCTGGATTGGTGACAAAGTGGGCCCAAGCTTAAGCTTGCAACAATAAAAAACCCTGTGTGTTTGCATTGGTTGGCTCCTTGGTATTCTTTGGGGTCTCGCGAACTGGATGCAACATCTTGGGGGCTCGTCCGGGATCCCCAAGACCCCCCCCCAAAGGTCCCTGAACTGAAGGGTTCCTGGCCAGCTGGCAAGTGTCTGTTTGCGTCTAGTTGTGCCTGTCTGTGTCTGTTCCAGCTTTTGTTTTGAGCCTCAAGGAAAACTTGTGAACAGTGTGGTCAGGAGCTGTTGGAGCGGACGCACTGGATGACCGTGACCACAGAGGTCTGGAAGACATTCCAGACGCCAGCAGAGGGGATGGAGGGCCCCAGATTCTGTCGATTTCTGTGAAAGGACAAGGCAGGTCGTTCCTGTGGCATGGCAGTTTGTCACTGTCCTGCTTTCAGTTTTTCTTCCTCACAAGCGGGGGAATTTGCTACTTGGCATTCTGCGTGTCTCTCTGGCTCTCTGTTTTGTCTTTGTCTATTTCTCTGTGCCTGAGATGGATGCAATGGGACAGCCTCCCTCTACACCCCTGGACCTCATTCTTGCACATTTTGGAAAAGTTAAAACTCGAGCCCATAACCTCTCTGTTGTTGTCAGGAAGGATAAACTAACTACTTTCTGCAGGTCTGAATGGCCCACTTTCAATATGGGATGGCCCTTGGAGGGGACCTTTGATCCTGCTGTCATTAATGCCATTGAGAAAATTATTCTTTAACCTTCAACCATGTGTAGGACACTTGGATCAAATATCATGCATAGTGGTCTGTGGAGATTTAGTTAATAACCTCCCTCCTTGGATCAAGTCTTTTCTTCCTTTACAGAAAACTGAGGTGCTGACAGCTGCAGAACAGAAAATGACAACCCAGAATGCTCCCTTTTCTGAAAATCTTAAGGATCTTATTCATTTATTAGAAACTGTCTTATTCACACACCAACCCACTTGGGATGATTGTCATCAATTATTACAGGTCCTGTTTACCACAGAGGAAAGGGAACCTATCCAAACAGAAGCCAGGAAATTAATTCCTGTCAATACTGGTGTCCCTACTACTGACCTGACACTGATTGATGTTGCCTACTCACCGACCTGGCCTCTTTGGGATTATAATACTGCAGAAGGTAGTGGGAGGCTTCTGGTTTACTGCCAGGCTCTGTTGGCAGGTCTCAAATCGGCTGCTTGTAGGCCAACTAATTTGGCAAAGGTATATGATATTAGTCAGGAACTAAATGAAGGCCAAGCTGTGTTCTTGGAGTGAATAACGGATGCCTTCCACAGGTACACTCCATTAGACCAGGAGGCCAAAGATAATATAGATGCAGTGGCCATGGCTTTTGTTAACCAGTCAGCTCCAAATAGAAAGAAAAAGCTCCAAAGAATAGAGAGACTGGGTGAAAAGAGCTTAAGGGATTTAATAACTGTGGCCAAGAAAGTGTACAATAATAGGGATAGTGCAGAGGAAAAACAGATAAAGGCAGAAAAGAGGCAGAACAAGGACCTGGCAAGGATCCTGCTGGCTGCCACTGCAGATCCAGAGGACCAATGGAGGCATCTGTGACAGATAGCATCAGAAAAGGAGTTTCTTGCAGTCTGTGGATGACCTACTTGTGGCAGCAAACAGCCTAGAGGCTTGCATGGACAGCACAGAATGCCTGTTGCAGACATTGGGAAACCTGGGCTATTGGGCCTCTGCTAAAAAGGCCCAACCATGCAAACAACAGGTCCAATACTTGAGCTATATACTCAAAGAAGCACTACTGGTAAAAGATGCTGATAAACTGACTTTGGGCCAGAACTTGACCACCACCACACCACATGCAGTTGAAGGAGTTTTAAAGTAGCCCCTGGACAGATCGATAAGTAATGCCCGTATAACTCATTATCAGGCATTACTTCTTAATCCTGCTAGAATCACCTTCCAGGTACCAGTTGCCCTGAATCCAGCCATGCTCTTGCCCGACCCAGACTTGGATGCCCCCCTGCATAATTGTACCAGAATCCTGGTACCCGATCAGATTTGAGAGATACCCCGTTATCTGATGCTGAAGTAGAGAGACCTGGTTCACTGACAGGAGCAACTTTGTCCAGGAAAGCAAGAGGTATGCAGGGGCAGCTATAGTATCACTAACTGGCATCATTTGGGCAGAGCCTCTGCCTACTGGCACTTCGTCCCAAAAGGCAGAACTTATTGCCCCAACTAAGGCATTGGTATTGGGAAAAGACAAAAAACTTAATGTGTATATGGATAGCCGATATGCCTTTGCCACCACACATGTTTATGGGCAATATATCGAGAATGGGGCTTATTAACAGCAGAGGGAAAGACTGTCAAAAATAAAGAAGAAATCCTAACATTGCTGAAGGCTCTCTGGCTGCCAAAGAAATTGGCAATTATCCACTGCCCAGGTCATCAGAAAGGGATGATCCAATTTCCCAAGGAAAAAAATCAAGTGGATCAGGTGGCTAAACAAGCCACCCTCCAAATTAACCCAATATTGGTCACCACACTAATTGACCCAGGTGACCCACCCCTCCCCGAAAAGCCCAAATACACCGGGAGGACCTGAAATGGATAAAGGAACTGCCAAGGACCCCATGCCTGGAAGGATGGTGGAGGTCAGCAGAAGGGAAGCTGATCCTCCCAGAAAAATTAGGAAAACAAATGTTGGCAAAAATACACCGTTCTTCCCACATGGGCATCAAGAGAATGCAGGACTTAATTCAAAATGCCGAAGTAAAAATCAAGGAGGATAATTTAAAGATTAAAGACATTGTCAATGGCTGTAAAGCTTGCCAACTCATTAATGTGGTGCCAAATATTAGAAACCCAGTAATCAGACTTTGAGGGAGAAAACCTGGAGCCTATTGGGAAATGGATTTCACTGAGGTAAAACCTGACAGGTTTGCTAGTCTTTGTAGACACTTTTTGGACTGAAGCCTTCCCTACTAAACATGAAAAAGCTCAAATTGTGGCAAAGAAACTGTTGGAAGACATCCTCCCCAGGTATGGCTTTCCACAGATGATAGGGTCAGATAATTGGCCAACTTTTGTGTCCAAGGTAAGTCAGAGTCTGGCCACAGTTCTGGGGATTGATTTGGAAACTACATTATGCTTATAGACCCCAGAGTTCAGGACCGGTAGAGAGAATGAATAGAACTCTGAAAGAGACCTTAACTAAATTGACCTTAGAGACTGGCAGTGACTGGGTGACTCTCCTTCCGTTCGCACTCTATCAAGTGTGTAACTCCCCTTACCAGATGGGATTAACTCCCTTTGAGATCATGTTTGGAGTGCCCCCTCCCATTATTCCTAACCTCCAGGCAGAGAAGATTACTGAATTTAAAGATAGGGACCTGTTGGATGACCTCAGGGGAGTCCAATGGTCCCATAAACATGTATGGCCTAAACTACATGCTCTTTATGAGACAGGACCCCCTCCAGAACCTCATCGATATCAACCCAGTGACTGGGTCTACGTTAAGAGGCATTGGCAAGGATCCTTAGAGCCACGGTGGAAGGGGCCCTGTGTCATCCTACTGACCACCCCCACAGCCCTCAAAGTGGATGGTGTAGCATTGTGGATCCACCACACACATGTACGGCCAGCTGTCTCATTTGCTGTAGAGGACTGTGCTTCAGGATGGAAAGTTTCAAAGGACCCCAACAATCCACTCAAGCTAAAGCTCACCTGATTTTCAAATTGTTGACTGTATATACTCTGTTCCTCACGATAGCCACTCCTGCTTCGGGAAGCCCTCATCAACCTATGAGTCTGACTTGGGACCTCCAAGATGTGATAGGAGGCAATATTTTGTTTCAGATCTCCCAAGTAGTGCCTCCGGCTACTTGGTTCCCAACTCTGCACTCCCGTTTTAAATGCTTTCTTTGATTTCAATCCTAAGGGAGGCATACATCCTTACGCTCTAACTAACTCTCCAGTCCCATACAGAAAACTAGGCCAGTTCTATGTTTGCCCAGGGCCTGGAACTCCAAAATACAAGTCCCAGAGAAACAGGTGTGGAGGGGATAGCCCTACTTATTGCATTCGCTGGGGCTGTAAAACACAGGACACATATGGTGGATCCCCCAGGGAGGAGATCTTATTAAGGTAACATGAGAGAAACTGATACCATCAGTCCCTCCAGAGTCTGGGTGATAAAGAACCTGAGATGAGGGAGCGCCCATGATTGGGCCCCCAAGGTACTAACTAGTCAGAGGGGGGAATGAGAGACCTGAGTGACTCCATCTTGGATAAAACCTCCACAGGACTGACCCAGCCCTGAACCCTGTTCCAGGAAAAACCACAAAAGTGTATACTTGGAACAGATAGAGGACAACTCCCCTGCCAATGGTCAATTAACCAGGGACAGGAAAGCACTAAAAGTCCAGATATCTCTTCAGATTTCCTGTAGGCAGCAGTTTATGGTTTGGCACTGGGCTGCAACCAATCAGATGCTTGCCAGGCTGGAGACCCCCTACTTGCTGAACTTGCTGAAATAAACCTACAAAAACATCTGTCTCCCAAAGCAAGGGGTCTCACATCTGAGACCTGCTGGATCAGTGACAGAGTGTGCCCAAGCTTAAGCTTGCAACAATAAAAAACCCTTGTGTGTTTGCATCGGTTGGCTCCTTGGTGGTCTTTAGGGTCTTGTGAACTGGGCACAACAATATACATAAAATAAAGGTAAATAAAATATTTTTATCCCTAAACCAAGCCAAACTACAAAACAAATAAGCAAAACTCAGTGGCCTCAAAGAGTGTTTAAACAGATATAAATAAAATAAGGAAGTCAATTCAAGATCTGAATGGGGAATTCAGCATATGTATGAGAAAAGAAATTCAAATTCTGGGGTAAAATAGAAATATCAGAAATGAAAAATTTAATAAATAAAATTAAAAACATATTGGAAAATATCACCCATAGACTAGATCAAGCCAGGCATGGTGGTACATGACTATAATCCCAACATTTGGGAGGCAGTGATCTACCTAGTGAGTTCTGGGCCAACCAGGCCTGCATAGTGAGTCCTTATCTCAAAAACAACAGCAACAAAATACAAAAACCAAAAACAAACCACTAAATCAAAGAAAAGAAAGAGTAATCAAGAACTGAAGGCAAATTTGAAGAAAGAGTATCTTTAGACAGAAGTAAACAAAAACAATTCAGCAGGACCACAACTTTCAAGAACTCTGGGTCATGATCAAGATAAAACTTAGCACTGGATAAATAACTCAGCAGTTAAGAGTGCATCTGCTCCTGCAGAGGATCAAGTTTGGTTTCCAAGACCCACTGCATGCAGCACACAAAACTGCCTGTAACTCCAGTTCCAGGAGGACTTATGCCCTGGAGTTTAAGGGTACTGCACTCATGTGCATGTGCAAGTAGCACACATTTAAAAATAAAATATGGGGGCTGAGCTGGGCGTGGTGGCACACACCTTTAATCCCAGCACTGGGGAGGCAGAGGCAGTTGAGTCTCTGTGAGTTCAAGGCCAGCCTGGTCTACATAGTGAGTTCCAGGCCATCTGGGGCTATGGGGAGACCCTGTCTCAAAAAGACCATATGGGCTTGAGAGATGACTCAGCTGTTAAGAGCAATGGTGGCTCTTGCAAATTCCAGCACCCACATGGCATCTAAACCATCCCTAACTCCAGTTCTGACCTCTGAGGGCATTGCACAATATGCAGGCATTACACTCATACACATAAATTAATTAAAAAAATATAAACTTTTGTTGTTTTGGAGTTTTGTTGCTGTTGTTGGTTTATTGGTTTGTTTGTTTGTTTGTTTGTTTGAGACAGGGTCTCACTAAAATAGCCCTGGCTGGCCTGGAGCTTGCTATGTAGACCAGGCTGACCTGAAACTCATAGAAATCTGCCTGCCTTTGCCAAAAAAATACACCTGAAAGAGACTAAACTTAAGAGCCTGTGAGAACCAGGCATGGTGGCACACACCTTTGATCCTAGCACTTGGGAAGCAGAGGCTGGTGGATCACTGTGAGTTCAAGGGCAGCCTAGTCTACATAGTGAGTTTCAGGCCAGCTGGGGCTACAGGGAGACCCTGTCTCAGAGACGAAAAAAAATAAAAAAATAAAAATAAAGTCTGTGAGAAGCTGGTGGTGATGGTGTACACCTTTAATTCCAGCAGTCCGGAGGCAGACCCAAGCAGATCTCTGTGAGGTTGAGGCCAGCCTGGTCTACATAGCAACTTCCAGGCCATCTGGGGCCATAGGAAGACCCTGTCTCAAAAACAAACAAACAAAAAAGAGTGAAGCAAGGGGAGGTTGGATACAAACAACTGCCTAGTAAATTAAAGAACTAAAATTAACATGGCCGATAACTCAAAAATAGCTTCTCTAAGTCTTTAAGACTTATCTGAGTGAAAAAGTATTGTTTCCATCCTGAGCTGTCTGTCTGCTGAGCCAGTAAGGGACAAAGGAAGGAAATTCACCTGCTCTAGACTGCTCCTTGGAACTATACTTACAACCATCCTGTAGATGGCACCTTGGACCCTCACAGCAAAACCCCTAAAATCCAAGAAAGCATGTAAACATATATATACATACATACATACATACATACACACACACACACACATAGTTTGTTTGTTTTTGTTTTTTGAGACAGGGTCTCCCTGTAGCCCCAGCTGGCCTGAAACTAGCTATGTAGACCAGGCTGGCCTTGAACTCATAGAGATCTGCCTGCCTCTGCCTCCCAAGTGCTGGGATTAAAGGCGTGTGCCACCACACCCGGCAGAATTATATATTCTAAGTCCTGAAAGTAAATTACTGCCAACAAAGAAATATTATCCCTTAATATTGATAGAGGCATAAAGACTTTTCAATACGAGCACAAATTAAAGCACTTCATGCCAGGCATGGTGTCATATGCCTTTAATCTCAGCACTTTGGAAGCAGAGGTAGGTGGATATCTGTGAGATGGAGGCCAGCCTGCTCTACATAGTGAGTTACAGTTCAGCTGGGGCTACAGGGAGACCCTGTCTCAAAATACCACCACCAACAAAAAACAAACAAAAATCACTTCATGACTACCAAGCCAGCACTGTAGAAGAAACAACAAGGGATTCTACCTATAGATAAGGAAGAAAGTCATAAATATGACTGTGCAGGGAAAAATAAGTTTCACAAGAGGAATAGATGAACAAATGAGACTTAGGAAGGAATCAAACCTGTCCAACTCAGTAAATTCCTAAGATGAATAAAGAAGAAAGTAAAAGAATAAACATTACTCAAATCAACTGAGGGCAGGGTGAGGGGTACTAACAAAATTACAGGAATCAACAAATACCTCCCAATAGCAATCCTAAATGTGGGGCTAGAGAGAAGGCTCAGTGGTTAAGAGCAGTGGCTGCCCTTACAGAGCACCTGGATTCAGTTCCCAACACTCACATGGTGGCTAAAAACCATCTATAACTCCAGTTCCAGGGGATCTGACACCTTTTTCTGACCTTTGTGGGCATTGAATGATATGGGTGCACTTAGATACATGTATGCAATACACTCATACACATAAAATAAAAAATTAAATAAAAAATAAAAATAATAATACTAAATACAAATGATCTTAATTCCCCTTAAAAGATGTAGATGAGATTAATTAAAAACCAACAGACAGCTGGGAATGGTGGCACACACCTTTAGTCCCAGCACTCAGGAGACAGAGACAGGTAAATCTCTGTGAGTTTGAGACCACCCTGGTCTACATAGCAAGTTTCAGGCCAGCCAGGGCTACATAGTAAGACCCTGCCTCAAACAAAAACAAAAGTACCAGAAAACAAAACCAACAGACTGAAAAGTGAAAATAGAGAAAATTATATACCAACCAAATGGAATCCAAAAGCAAGCTTGGATAGCCACAGGCATATCTGAAAGCAGTTTTTTTTTTCTTTTTTAAAAAAAAATGAGCCGGGTGTAGTGGTGCACGCCTTTAGTTCCAGCACTGGGAGGCAGAGGCAGGTGGATTTCTGTGAGTTCAAGGCCAGCCTGGTCTACATAGGGATTTCCAGGTCAGCTGGAGCTACAGTGAGACCCTGTCTCAAAAAGACCAAATAAATAAATAAATAAATAAATAATGAATAAATAAATAAATAAATGTGTTATATTTATTTATTCTTTCTCTCTTTCTCTCTCTCTCTGTTTGTGTGTATGTATGAGGAGTTGGTTCTCTCCTTCTGCCATGCCGTGTATGTTCTGGGTATAAAACTCAGCTTGTCAGGCTTCATGGCAAGTATGTTTATTCACTGAGCCATCTCACCAACCCTGAAATTATATTCAAGATAAAATTAATCAGAAGTGAAAAAGTCACCATATAGTAATAAAGAGAAACATCCATCAAGAAGATGTAGTTATTATAAACATACATACACCAAGCATTGGTGCATTCAATGTTATAAAACAAAACCACTTTGTATGAAGAGACAGAGAGGCAGTTGGAGAGAAGGCTCAATAGTTAAGCACTTGCTGATCTGGCAGGGGATCAGAGTTTAGTTCCCAGTATCTATGCCAGGCAGCTCACAACTACCTATAACTCTGGCTCCAGGAGAGCCAATGTCCTTTTCTAGACTTTGCAGTCACCTTCACTCACACATACACACTGTCCTCCACCAACGCTTATACATAAAATATAAAAGAATGAATCTTTCTGTAAGAAACAGTATATTTTAAAATGAAATGGAGATCCTTTTTAAAGGTAAAAAAATTCAATTTTATGTCTTACAGGGTTTATACTGAGTTCAATATTGTATAACTGTATTAATTCAACTGTGAACCTAAAAGTTTTATAGCCACTTTTGAAGGAGATGTATCTTTGCTCTGGAAATTGTTATTCAGTATGTTAAAGCTGTAATGAAATGCTTCTTCTAAAAGAATTTTAAAAAATATATATTGCTAGGTGTTGTGGCCCACGCCTGTAGTCCCAGCTCTTGGGAGGCAGGGCAGGCAGATCTCCAGTGAGTTCAAGGCCAGCCTAGTCTACATAGTGAGTTCCAGGACAGCTGG
>NW_008360304.1:1456253-1463145 GCF_000622305.1 Nannospalax galili | reverse complement strand
GTACTGAATGACATGGGTGCACTTACATATATGCAGGCAATGCACTCATACACATAAAATAAAAATAATAAAATATATTTTTTAAAAAAGTGGACTGGTAGGTGCAGATACAAAAATAATGGGTGACTCCAATGTCCCATTCTATTCAACAGGTAGATCATCCAGAAAATATTTAACAAAGAAGGACCAGTAAGGTAGCTCAGGGTATAAAGGCACTTTGTCAGGCCTGATGACCTAAGTTTAAGTCCTGGGATCCACATGGTAGGAAGAGACAACTCTGACAGGTTGTCTTCTCACTTCCACAGACATGTCATGACATGTGTGCACGTGCACACACCAAAATTTAAAAGAATTTTTCCTAAAGAGAATTCAGATTTAAAAATACTATCAGCTGGGCATCATGGTACATGCCTTTAATCCCACTACTCGGGAGGCAGAGGCAGGAGGATCTCTATGAGTTCAAGGCTGGCCTGGTCTACATAGTGAGTCCCAGGACAGCTGGGGATACAGGGAGACCCTGTCTCAAAAAGACAAAATAAATAAATAAATTAATTAATTAAAAATAAATAAATAAATAAAAACACTATCATATGGAGAGATGGTTCAGCTTTTAAGAGCACTGACTGCTCTTGTAGAAGATCCAGGTTTGATCCCCAGCACACACATGACAGGCCAACAACCATCTGTAATGCCAGTTCCAGGGGACCTGACACCTTCTTCTGACCTCCACAGGTACTGCATGACATGAGTGCACTTAAACACACATGCAGGCAATACACTCATACACATAAAATAATAAATAAAATATTTTTTAGGGGCTGGAGAGATGGCTCAGCGGTTAAGAGCACTGACTGCTCTTGCAGAAGACCCAGGTTCAATTCCCAGCACCCACGTGGCACCTGCGAACCGTTCTTAACTCCAGTTCCAAGGGAATCCAAAATCCTCTTCTGACCTCCGCGGCATTGCACGACATGGGTGCACTCACATACATGCAGGCAATACACAAATATACATAAAATTAAAATAATAAAATATTAAATTTTTTTAATTTTAAAAAAGAATGAAGAAAAAAACCACTATTACATATGAAAAGACATCAACGGATGTCTGCAAAATATTCCATCCAACATTTGAGAGGCTAGGCCAGGTGTGGTGGCATGCACGTTTAATCCCAGCAAATCAGGAAGCAGAAGCAGGTAGATCTCTGTGACTTCCAGGCTAGTCATGTTATATATATATATGTATTATATAGTGTTAAAATAAAGCAAACAGGAGGCCGGGAGTGGTGCACATGCCTTTAATCCCAGCACTTGGGAGGCAGTGGAAAGCGGATCTCTGTGAGTTCGAGGCCAGCCTGGTCTACATAGTGAGTTCCAGGCCAGCTGGGGCTACAGTAAGACCCTATCTCAAAAAAAACACACACACATACACAAAGGTATTGATAAATAAAAAGTTAAAATCCATTGAATATATTAGTGTCAGAACTGTGAATGAATGGGAGAGTTTTCATGTAAAATACTCAGTAACTTAATATTTTTGTCCTTTTTTTCAGTTTTTTGTTGTTGTTTTGTTTCATCTGTCTCTGCCTCCCAATTGCTGTGATTAAAAGATTGTGCCACCATGCTCAGTCCTTACTCAATATTTTATTTAATTAAAAATATTTATTATTTTTGTTTTATGTGTGTGTATTGCCTGCTTGTATACAAGTGCACCCATGTTATGCAATGCCAGCAGAGTCAGAAGAGGGTGTCCAATTCCCCTGGAATTGGAGTTATGGATGGTTGTTACCCACCATGTGGGTGCTGGGAACCAAACCTGGATCCTCTGCAAGAGCAGCCAGTGCTCATAAACACTGAGCCATCTCGCCAGACCCTTTACTCAATATTTGAATATTACTTGTTCTTTCAGAATTTTTTGTAAATTCAACTACTTGGTTTATAAAGTTTTGTGATTCTTAAAAAATTTAATTACATTTATTTACTATTTATTTATTTGTTTATTTATTTATTTATTTAGTGTGTGGAAGAGGGCACACATGCCATAGCACATGTGTGGAGGTAAAAGGACAATGCTTAGGAGTTAGATTCCTTTCCACCATGTGAGTTCTGGGAACGAAACTCAGGTCATCAGGCTTGGTGGCATACACTTTTACCCACTGAGCCATCTTGCCTACCAATTTCTAGAAATTAAATTTGTGCATTTCATTTGGCATGTAAATCAATATCAGAAGTAATATTAAATATGATAAGAGTTATTAATGTACTTTGTTATTAGATTTGGGTTACTTTAACTATGTACTAATCATATGTGTTAGCATAAGATTTGATGAAAAACTTTAGATGTATGAATATATAATAATCACAAGGAACTGATCTAGAAGCCACTTCCCCTGAAGGCTGGCTATCATAGCTTTGGAGAGCATTATGCAAGCTGGTATATCAATTGATGCTCCAACCCGAGCTTCAAGGCCTAAAAACCACATCAATGACCAGCACAGCAAATGACATTGGGGCAATAGTGGTACTTTTTATCTTGGGAGTAATCAACAGTTACCTAATTGGACTTAAAGCCCACTCAGTGGGAAGAAACTCATGTCTGGTACTATAAACCTAGCCAAATATACATAGTTGGAGAGGTTATAGATCTTAGAGAAAACCCAAGGTTCTTATATTGCTAGACAAATGTAATTTCTTATTATGTGCAAAATATGGATCCTTAAATTTATAGACAAGTATCCCAGCCACCACCCATCAAAGAAGCTTCTTTTTCAACAGACAGAGATTATTACAGAGTTATGCCACTGGTCACACACAGAGATTCTCTATGAATTGTCCAAGCCTAGGTGGCACGTTTAGGATGCAACCTCTATGCCTAAGACTAACAAAATATAGACAAGGGATGAAGAGAACACTAATGCATCTTTCAATTCTCATCAATGAAGCTCCCTCATGCAACAGAGGGCCAGGAATACAAACTGCCACAAATGGCCAAAATGCAGAGAATAAGAGTTGGCAGAGTGTGGGTCCTTGTACACATCTCCTATATTAAGGTCCACCCACTCAGAGCTCAGGGAACATTGTGGAAGAGAGGGTGGGAAGATTGTTAAGAGCCAGGGAGGAGGTGCACAGCCATTTGGAAATAGTTCTACAGACGCTGGGGACCTTTCTCATACAAACCTACAGCAATGGTTTCAGCATGCACAAAACCCATGCAAACTTAGGCAGACAAAAACCCAGCATAGAACTGTAGAAATGAACAGCAAGCCCCAATCTTAGTCGAAGAATTACTGGCACCTGATTACTGCTGGGAGAGGAAAAGCAGATCTTCTTGAAGAACTTGCACAGAGGGACATCTCAGTACACCAACTTTACATAAAAGGCTTTAATACAAATGACAGAATGTATAAACTCCAATGGGGGGGGACCATGGGAGGGTGCCAAAGAGGAAGGGGGAAGTGGATACAAAGATGATTTTACATGTGGAATACACAAAAATTCAATAAAAATTATTTTAAAAATTAAAATTATCATGAAATGAAAAAGAAAAAATCAATCACAAATGTTTTGCCTCACTTTTGTGACCTAATTTACAAAATTTTAAATTGTATTTTCTGTTTCATAAAAAGCTCTTTCACTAAAAATGTTGTTAGGGGCTGGAGAGATGACTCAGTGGTTAAGAGCACCAGCTGCTCTTACAGAGGACCCAGGTTCGATTCCCAGCACCCACATGGTGACTAACAACCATCTGTAACTCCAGTTCCAGGCCTCCAACACCTTCTGACTAGAGGCATTGCACAACACAGGTGCACTTACATACATGAAGGCAATATACTCATACACATAAAAATAAAAATAATAGCCGGGCATGGTGTCACACGCCTTTAATCCCAGCACTCAGGGGGCAGAGGCAGGTGGATCTCTGTGAGTTCAACGCCAGCCTGGTTTACATAGTGAGTTCCAGGCCAACTGGGGCTACAGGGAGACCCTGTCTCAAAAAGACCAAAAAAAAATTAATAAAATATTTTTTAAAAATAGTGTTATAGCTGGGCATGGCGGTGCATGCCTTTAATCCCAGTGCTTGGGAGGCAGAAGTAGGTGGATCTCTGTGAATTCAAGGCCAGCCTGGTCTACATAGTGAGTTCCAGGCCAGCTGGGGTTACAGGGAGACCCTGTCTCAAAAAACACAAATAAAACATGCTATAAAAAATTACACACCAGAGCGGGGCTGGAGAGATGACTTAGTAGTTAAGAGCACCGACTGGATGACCTGGTTTTGACTCCTAGCACTCACATGGCGGCTAACAACTGTCTGTAACTCCAGTTCCAGGGAATCCAACACCCTCTTCTGACCTCTGAGAGCATTGCATGACAGGGGTGCATCTGCCCACATGCAAGCAATATACTCATACACATTAAATAAAAATACATAAAATTTAAAAAATTATATACCAGGGCCTTGAGAGATTGCTCAATGGTTAAGAGCACTGACTGCTCTTGCAGAGGACCCAGGTTCTATTCCCAGATAACAGTTAACAACCATTCAAAACTCCAGTTCCAGGAAATTGAGCACCCTCTGAAGGCAAGCACTACATGAGTGTATTTACATACATGCAGGCAAAATACCCAGACACATAAAACAAACATAAATAAATTAATAAAGACATGGATTTCATTTAAAGATTAAAAAATTATACACCAACAAAATGGATAACTCACAAGAAATGGAAAAATTACTAGATACACTAGAAACCTACCAACAGTGAATCATGAAGAAAAAAAAAATCTTCACAGATCTATTATTAGTAAAAAGATTGAGTTAGTGGTCAAAACCATGAAAAAACAATAGAAATTCTAGGATCAATTAAGTGTCTTCACCGATGAATTCTACCAAATAAGATTTATGAAATAATTAAATCAACGTCACTACTCTACAGACTCTTCTAAAGGACTGAAGTAGAAGGAACACTTCTTCATTCATTCTATGAAGCCCTCATTACTCTGATATAAGACAAATGTAGCATTATAAAAGAAAACTATCAGGGCTGGAGAGATGGCTTTGGTATTAAGATGGCTTTGGCTGCTCTTCCAGAGGACCTGGGTTCAGTTCCCAGCACTCACATGGTCACTAACAACCATCTGTAACTCCAGTTCCAAGGGACTCTGATGTCCTCTTCTGATGTCCATGGGCATTGCACGAGACAGGTGCACTTACATACACACTACACTCATACACATAAAATAAAAATAAAAAATATAAAAAAATAAAACTATGGACCAATATTCCACATGATTATTGATAGAAAAATGTCCAGCAAAGTACTACAAAACAGAATTAAATGGCACATTTAAAGGACTATGCACTCTAAGAATAACTGACGGGTCTGGAGAGATGGCTCAGCGGTTAAGAGCACTGGCTACTCCTGCAGAGGACCTGGGTTCGATTCCCAGCACCCACATGGCAGCTATGAACCATCCTTCACTCCAGTTCCAGGAGAATCCAAAGCTCTCTTCTGATCTTTGCAGCATTGCACAAATGGGTGCATTCACATACATGCAGGCAATACGCTCATACACATAAAATAAAAACAATAAATAAAAATATATATATAAAGAATAACTGACATGCCGTGTGTGGTGGCACATTCCTTTAATACCAGCACTTGGGAAGCAGAGGCAGGTAGAGCTCTGTGAGTTCAAGTCCAGCCTGGTCTACACAGTATGTTCAGGAGCTAGCTGGGAAATTGGTCAAGAGGAATATAGCTTCTCTCAAAAAAAAAAAAAAAAAAAAAGAATAACTGATATAACTGACACTTATTCTTGGAATGGAAGAATGGTCCAACATATGAAAATGAGTATAATACACCACACTGACAGAAAATAGATAAAACCCCATATAATCACCTCAATTTATACAGAAAAATGACCTGAAAAAAATTCAATGCTCTTTAATAATTAAAAAAAAACTTCTCAGCTGGGTGTGGTGGCTCATGCCTTTAATCCCAGCACTTGGGAGGCAGAGGTAGGTGGATCTCTGTGAGTTCAAGGCCAGCCTGGTCTACATAGTGAGTTCCAGATCAGCTGGGGCTACAGGGAGACCCTGTCTCAAAAAGACAAAAACAAACAAACAAACAAACAAACAAAAAAACTTCTAAATAATTGGCCAGGCGTGGTAGCACATGCCTTTAATCCCAGAACTTGGAAGGCAGAGGCAGGCAGATCTCTGTGAGTTTGAGGCCAGCCTTGTCTACATAGTGAGTTCCAGGACAGCTGGGGCTACAAGGAGACCCTGTCTCAAAAAGACTAAAACGAGCTCCTAGCCTGCACTATTATCCTCAGGCCTCTTGGGGTAAGTCTATAGTGCAGCCCTCTGCACCAGGACTCCCTAAGCCACATTCACCCTTCCATCCCTCCTGCCGTTCTATACTCCTAGTTTGGGACCTGCGCCATTCCAAGTCTTAGGGCCCCAGACACCTGGGGAACCAATACTGCTTCTGATCCTTCTCACCCAGACCAACTCAGTCCCTTTCTTGGGCCACAGGAGCACCGCTTCTGGTCCTGGCCCCGCCCTCACCTCTCTCTACTTCCTGGTCCTGCAACACCCGCCAGCCCCTTTCTGGGGCTGACAGCCTCTTTCTGGGGCTCCGAGGCTTACCTTTACTCTCCCTGATCCTTTGCATACTCAATCCACTCCCTGGGAAATCTTGAGGCTTCTTCCCTCCCCATCTGCCTTTGCATCCCTCCGTGGCGTGGCCATGGCCAGGGTCTCAGGTCAGTCCAACACCCAAGTTCCTGAGGCCAAAAGCATTCTTAGAAGATTCCAAACCAAAGGAGAAAGGCTGAAAACTTCTGCCCCACATTGGAAGTGGGCCACCGCGGAACTCCTGAAGACAAAA
>NW_008360304.1:1441091-1450050 GCF_000622305.1 Nannospalax galili | reverse complement strand
AAAAAAAAAAAAACAAAAAAAAATTAACTCAAAATTGGTAGGATAATCTTCTTATTTTTATACACTTTAATAATTTTTATTTTGGAAAGTACAATGCAGCATTGTCTTAACAGCACAATCTAGCACTGAGGTAGAATAATGGAGCATTCTGATCTTGTACAATTAAGCACTGTGATTGAGAACAGTGGAGCACTGTGATGTTATAATGGAACATTGTGATGCCACAATAAGTCACTGTGATGTCAAACTGGAGCATGGTGATATAAAAATGGATCAAAGTGAATCACTGTTACAGAACAATAGAGTATTACCATGTCACAATTAAGCATTATGACATTACAACGTGGCACTGTGACGGCTCAATGTAACAGTTCCTGGAATGCAACAATTTGTATTGTGATGTCACTGAAACATTGTGATGTCACAATGGGATATTTTGATGGTCAAACAGAGAATGGTGATGTTTTAGTTCTGCACTGTGATTCCACAACTGAGCATTGTAAAGGCACAATGGAGCATGTAGTAACAAATTCAGCACTGTGATGTCACATTGTAGGCATTGTGATGGCACAATGAAACATTGAGTTGACACCATATAATATTGTAATAATACAAAGGAACATTATGGTGTCATAATGGAGCACTGTGAGTACACAATTTAGCACTGGGATGGAACAATGGAACATTCTGATAGTGCATAATGGAGCATTGTGATGTCACAATTACCTTTGTGATGCCACAGTGTAATGGTACAACAGAGCATTATGATTTTACAATTGAGAGTTCTGATGGCAATTGGAGCATTGTGATGTTACAACTGCCCTAGTGATGGCACAGTAGTTTATTATGACGTCACAATTAAGTTTTGTGAGCATTGTGCTGGCATAATTTAGCCTTAGGATGAAACACTGTGATGTCACATGCACCATTGTGAGGGCAAAATTCAGTACTGGGATGGAACAATGGAAAATTCTGATGTGCATGATGGAGAATTGTGATGGAACACAGTAGAGCATTGTGACATCATAATGGATTGTTTTTATGTCACAATTATGTGCTGTGGTGGTGGTATAGTCAAGCATTGTGGCAGCACAATGGAGCTTTGGGATGTCATAATGCTGAATTATAAAATGGGAGAGTAAAATGATGGTGGTATGGTAAGAGGTGGAGAGGAGGGAGTAGAGGGTGGATTTGATCAAAATGCATTGTATACATGTATGGAATTCTCAAACAATAAATAAAAAATCCTTTTCACACAGGACTTTTTAGTTGGTGAACCTTTTCTAAAGGTTTTTCTAATAGGCTGAAAAGGAGAGAAGTGATGCCGAAATAAAGGATTGAAAATCAAATGAAAACAAATGTCACTTCTTCCTATGAAAAAAAGCTTATGGTCATTTGGCTCAAAATTGAATGGCTCAGTACTTAAATTTAAAATATATGTATTTTTACAGGATGTTTTTATTTTTTACTTTTTTTTTGTTTCTTTTGGTTTCTAAACAGAGTCTGCAGCCCAGGTTGGCCTCATAATTACTATGTGGCTGAGGATGATTATTTTGTCTCTACCTTGTAAGTGTTGTGATTGCAGGCCTGTACCACCAGACCTGATATGTGCAGAGCCAGGGATCAAACCAGGGCTCCACGTATGCTAAGCAAGCCTTCTAGCAACTGAGCTACATCCCTAGCCTTTAGATTTTTTTGTTACAAAAAAAGTAAACATTTATAAAAGTAAAGACTTAACACTCATCCCCCAAACTCATTAGCCAGAATCAACATTTATCAACGTTTTGTCACTTGTTTCATCTGTGGCTCTTTTTCCCTTGCTGAAGTATTTAAAACAAATCCCAGACATGAAATCATATCCCTTATTTCACTTGCTATTTCTGAACAGTGGGAACATTTTGCATGATCCTAACGCCATCATGCCGAAGAAGTGATGATATTGGTATTTAGACCCTAGTCAGAGTTCCCTTGTCTCAAAATGTCTTCTTTTTAATCTGGTCTACTTGAACTAGGTTCTAATCTAGGTCTATGTATTATATTGAGTTGTATCTCCCTTCTCTCCTTGAGTCTAGTTTTCCCAGAGGGAGCATACTTCAATGAATTTAGGAAGCATCACAGGGACAACAATCTCCAGAATGTGCAGAGTGATGGCCTTGTTCCTGGAAACGTCCTAGACAGTTCAATGAAGTGAAAAGTGTGATCTTTGTTGACTATGAACGAATAAAATGAAATCTTTGTCGGAGAGTGATTTTTAACAAATGAGTTGGAAGATAATACTTTTGGAGACAATCTAGAATATCAAACATGACCTGTAGATCAAGGACTTGTCAGTTTGAGGGAATATTTTTTTTCTTAAATATTATTTTATGTGTATGCATATATTGCCTGCATGTATGTCAGTGCACTCGTGTCAGGCAGTGCCACAGAGGTCAGAAGAGGGCTTCGGATTCCCCTGGAACTGGAGTTAAGGACGGTTCGTAGCCACCATGTGGATGCTTGGAATCGAACCTGGGTCCTATGCAAGAGCAGTCAGTGCTCTCAACCACTGAGCCATCTCTGTTCATAACTCCAGTTCCAGGGGAATTAATGCCCTCTTCTGATCTTGCAGGAAGGTGTGGTGAAATGGAAAAAATCTGATCTGTGATGTAAAAATAAAAATGTGTGGAATTTTTGGTTTTTGGTAAGCCACCTGAAAATGCTCAAATGCTTTTTTGCCTGCTTCCGTCCTAATGCCTAGTGACTGGAGCTCTGATACTAGACAATGAGAAAGAGGATCACAGTTCAGTTCCAGAAAAGAAGAAGCTGGAAGGCGGGCTGCTGGTTGCTAAGATATGATGTAAGACTATGAATACCCTGGCTTCTAAAAGTTAAAGAATTTGGCACTGAATGTGTGTAGGCTCACCACAGACAATACTGTTTTAATATTCTTGCCTTACCACATGTCTACCATCTTCCAATCCTTCAATGGGAAATGGAAAATTTAATGTTATCAAATATTGAAGTTTACTTAATTTGATGCATCCTGAAGTATATCGATTTTTTTTTTAAAGAATTACTAGCAGCTGATTACTGCTGGGTGAGGAAGAACTGATCTTCTTAAAGGTAAGGACTCTAGATAGGCTGCCTAGACCCCATGGATGAACTTGCACTGAGGAACATCTGGGGACACTAAATTGACACAATAGGCCTTAACACATGAATTCCAGTGGCCGGGGCGGGGGAGGGTGCTACAGGAGGGTGCCAGTGGGGAAGGAGGTATAAAGATGGTTAGATTGATCGAGATGTTCTGAATGAAATACACAAAAAGTCAATAAAAAATATTTTAAAAAGGATATTTTTCTTCAATATGGAATGCTGGAAGAATCTAGAGTATAGCCCAGTCCAGGGAAAAGGAAGAGTTGTTCTTCTTCCAAGGTGTGGACACCAGTAGGTTTCCAGTGTTTGAGTGTTTGGTCCCATACTCACACACATATGGACAGCACTGACCAGACTTGGTGGAAGGAGGAGGGGGGGGGAGGAGGGGGAGGAGGAGAAGACAAAAAAAAACCTTTTAAATAAGGCCAGAGAGCCTTTTGGTCCAGTGGTAAGAGCACTGGCCACTCCTTGCAGAGGACCTGGGTTTGGTTCCTAGCACATACAATGCAGCTAACAACCATCCATAACTCCAGTTTAGGGATCTGTCACTTTCTTCTGGCCTCCATGGACATTGCATACACATGGTACATTTACATACCTGCAGGCAAAACACTCAAACACATAAAATAAAAATAAATTGGGGCTGGAGAGATGGCTCAGCGGTTAAGAACACTAGTTGTTCCTGTAGAAGACCCGGGTTCGAATCCCAGCACTCACATGGCAGCTAACAACTGTCCGTAACTCCAGTCCCAGGGGATCTGACAGCCTCTTTCCAGGCATTGCGTGACATGGGTGCACTCACCTACATGCAGGCAATACACACATACACATAAAATAAAAATAATAAATAAAAAAATTAATTAATTAATTTAAAAAAACTTTTCAATACACTAGGCATGAAAGGAAATTACCAAGATATAATAAGAAGTGACATATGAGAAACAACATATTCAATTGTGAAAGGATCCAACACTTTTCTCTGGAATCATGAACAAACTTTTCAATACACTAGGCATGAAAGGAAATTACCAAGATATAATAAGAAGTGACATATGAGAAACAACATATTCAATTGTGAAAGGATCCAACACTTTTCTCTGGAATCATGAACAAGGCAGATAGGTAATATCAACAAAATAGAAGAATGTAAAATCAACACATGAAAGTCAGTTACTTTTACACGATCTAACAGTGAATAACCTGGAAAGGAATAAGATAAAAGATGTTTACTTTGCAATTTATTAAACATGGCAATGGAAGCCCTAGTGGAACATACAGAAAAGAAAATACATTCTAATTGGAATAGGATTATAGCTACTCGTTGGTTTTTTTTTTTTTTTGGTCTTTTTGAGACAGGGTCTTCCCATAGTCCCAGCTGTTCTGGAACTCACTATGTAGACCAGGCTGGCCTTGAACTCACAGAGATCTGCCTGTCTCTGCCTTCCCAGTGCTGGGATGAAAGGTGTGTGCCACCAAGCCCGACTATAGCTACTTATTAAATTTTATTAAAATACTTTCATTTTTTGTTTTTGAGACAGGTCTCACGATGTACCCGTCCCAAACCTTGCTATGTGGATCAGACTGGCCTTGAACTCACAGAGACTCGCCCTGCCTCTGTCTGCCAACTGCTGGGATTAAAGGCATGTGCCATCATGCCTGGCAATACCACATAATCTTACATTTAGAGAACTCTAAATATTTTACAAAATTTTTCTAAGAATTGATAAATTTAGATGTTCTAGGACAGAAAATTAACCTAAAAAACAATTGCTTTTATCTATACTAGCAATGAACAACCTGAATGGAAAAGTAAGAAAAATAATTCTGTTTACATCAGGAAGAATAAAAATCAGGAATAAATTTAATAAAATAAGCTAAGTTATTTTACACTGAAATACTATAAAATATTGGTGGGAACAGTTAAAGATGACCTAAAAGAGAGCACAAATGAAAGGAAAGACATTCCCCTCCATATTCACAGATTGGAAAACTTTGTTAAAGAAGTAAATGGTGGGGACTGGGGAGATTGATTCGCAGTTAAGAGAATGTACTGTTCTTCCAAGGACCTGAGTTCAATCCCCAGCACCTTGTCAGGCAGCTCATAATTGCCTATAACTCCAGCTCCAGAGTTTCAGTGGACATTGCACTCACATACACAAACCCATGCACAGATACACATAATTAAAATAATAAAAATATTTATTTTAAAAAGAAGTAAATAGTGGGGCTGGAGAGATGGCTCAGCAGTTAAGAGCACTGGCTGTTCTTGCAGAGGACCTGGGTTTGATTTCCAGCACCCACATGATAGCTAACAACCATCCATGACTCTAGTTCTAGGGGATCCGATGCCCTCTTCTGGCCTCTGTGGGCACTGCATGCACAGGTGCACTTACATACTTGCAGCCAAGACCCACACATGAAATAAAAACAAGATAGGTTAAAAAAGAAACAAAAAAGGCCCGGCATGATGGCACATGCCTTTAATCCTAGCATTTGGGAGGCAGAAGCAGGTGGATCTCTGTGAGTTTGAGGCTAGCCTAGTCTACATAGTGAGTACCAGCCCAGGTGGGCCTCAGGGAGATCCTGTCTCAAAAAGACAAAAAAAAAAAGAAAAGAAAAAAAGGAGAGAGAGAGAGAGAGAGAGAGAGAGAGAGAGAGAGAGAGAAATAGAGGTTGGGCTACGGAGATGGCTCAGTAAAGTGCTCACCACATAAACATGAGGACATGAATTTGCTTCCTTTGGATCCACATAAAAAAGTACATCCTAAGGACTAGAGAGATGGCTCAACACTTAAGAGCACATACTGTACTTCTAGAGGACACAAGGTTAATTCCCAGCACTCATGTCAGATGGCTTACATGGGAAACTGCACTCACATGTACATACAGACACATATACACAGTTAGAAATAAATTTCAATAAAAAAAAGTGCCTCCTATAAGCCCAACTCTGGAAAAATGGAGAGAAGATTCCTGGGGTTTATTGATCAGCCAGTTTAGTGGAATCAGTGAGCTCTAGGTTCAGTGAGAGACCTTCTCTCAGAAACTAAGGTGGAGAGCAGTTGAGGAAGACACATAACATCGATCTCTGGTCTCCACATGCATGCACATACAAATACACAGAAATTGAGGATGGACCTGTCCATCATGGTCAGCTTGGACCACACTTCCCATTTGGAAAGGTGGAGGTATTTGGACTTTATTAAGAACATTGAGGAAAGGCTACTTCCTCCTGGCCAGACAAATGGAATTTGAGTTCTGTCTCTGGCCTTTCATGGAGACAGGACTTGCTTACCTGCCCCAAAGATAAGAACGTTGCATACTGTAGTCCTTTTCCTTAAGGGTTAATTCAACTGGGTATGTCAGTAACTGGCCCATGAGACAATTCCCTCAGGAAATCTGACTCACCTAAAAAGACATGCTATGGATATGGAAGTTATAACCACCCTCTTAATGAGATAATATACTTATATATCACAGGAGCCCCTCCCCTTAGTGCAATTGTTTACAGATTTTCATGCTCATCCTTTTCTGAGTTCTAAATCAAAAAGTATAATTTTTCCTTTTCTCTCTTTCTATCTCTTCTTTGAATATTGACCAAAATCCTGAGTATGCTTGCCTTGAAGACCATCCTCTTTTTCCATAGCATCTTGCAGACCTCAATTGTTGAAGCAATCTCAAAAGGCATGACTGTCTCGCCATTCCCTCTTCTCAGTAACTGCCAGGATTTACAGCTTTGTGCTCTGTTTTGTTGTTGTTGTTTTGCATTGTTTGAGAATTTCATATGTGCCTATGTTTTTTATTTTTAATGATGTATATATGTGTGTGTGTTTCTGTGAATGTGTGCTGAATTAGTTTAGTACCCCTGGAAGCCAGAAGATATTAAATTCCCTGGAGCTGGAGTTACAGATGGTTGTGGGCTGTCCAAAAAGGGTGCTGGAAAAAGCTGGTCTTCTACAAGTGCTCTTAACCACTGAGATGTATCTCCAGCCTCTACAATATGTTTTTATCAAACCCACCCTGATTTCCTTCCTCTAATTCCTCCCTAGACCCCATTCCATTACTTTTTCCTTTCAACTTCATGTGCCCTTTTATCTTATTATTTATTTATTTATTTATTTATTTATTTATTTATTTGGTCTTTTTTTGAGACAGGGTCTCCCTGTAGCCCCAACTGCCTGGCACTCACTATGTAGACCAGGTTGGCCCCGAACTCACAGAGATCCGCCTGCTTCTGCCTCCCATATGCTGGGATTAAAGGCATACATTGCCACACACCCAGATCATGTGATCTTTTCAAACCCACTGAGTCCACTTGATGTTGCCAGTATGTGTATGGGTGTAGGACCATCCACTGGAACATGGGCAGCCTATCAGAGGCAGCATCCCTGAAGAAAACTGATTGTCCCTCCGCTGATAGCCATCAAGCTCCAATAGCACCAGGCTCTAGAGGAGATCCTACTATTATTATTCTGCTACATGGACATGGTATTAAATTGCCCCCTAAATATTAATCTTTATACCTATAGATTACTGCATCTCTCAACCCTTGTGCTGGATAGCTTTATTATCAACTTGACACACCTGGGTTGAGGGAGCCTCAATTGGGGAATTTCCTCTATTGGACTGGCCTGTGGCCATGTCTGAGGGGCATCTTCTTGATGAGTGATGTGGGAGGGCCCAGCCCACTATGGGTGATGCCTCCCCTGGGCAGGCGGGCCCGTGTTACATAAGAAAGCAGGCTGAGCAGGGGCGAGGGGAGCAAGCCAGTAAATAGAACTACTCTGTGGCCTGTGCTCTGGCTCCTGCCTCCAGGTTCTTGCCCTGAGTTCCTACCTTGGGTTCCCTGATGAACTGTGACCTGGGAGATGTAAGCCGAATAAACCCTTTCCTCCCCAAGTTGGTATTGCTCAGAGTGTTTTGTCACAGCAGTGGGGAAACAAACTAGGACAACCCTCATCAGAGAAGCTTCTTTTTGTAGTAAATGGTGGCTAATACATTGAAATCCACAACTGGTCAAAGTGCAGAGAACAAGAAACTGTGGAATGCTCAGCCCTAAATGTGACATCTATATCACACCCCTTCCCTAGGTGCTATGTTGCTTTTTTTTTCAGACTCTAATAAAATGGATCTAGAATTTCCTTCTGAGTCTGTTTTTAAAATCCTTTTTATCAATGAGACTAAGAATTCAGGAAAGAAAATCCTGACTTCCTGGTAACGACTTGAGGGTTCCTTCTGGAAGAATGAAATAAAATGTTCTAGACCTATATACTAGTGATTGTCTCACACTATTGTGAGTATATTAAATGCCAAATGTGGCTGAGGTTTATCTAAGGTGAGTCTTGCCTGGCACATATAAGTATAAAAGGCTCTGTGCTCGATCTTCAATATTGGAAAACAAAATGCAAAATAAAATGAACAAGTAAAATATTATTTATTTTTTTAATACTTATTTGTTTTTGAGGTAGAGTCTCTTGCAGTCCAGGCTGGCCTCAAGTTTGCTATGTAGCCAAAGCAGACTTTGAGCTCCTGATCCTCCTGTCTCTGCCTTCCAAATAGCTGAGGTGGAAAGAAAAATCTTCCATGACACAAATAGCCTGAAGGAACACATGCCCACAAAAGCAGCCCTTCAAAGAATACTTGAAGCAATACAAGAAACAGTTATACCCTAGGGGTAACGAAAGAAAATAAATAAAGGTATAATTGAGGAAACACAAAATTAGACACAAACAGCAATCCAAATGACAGCAACCAATACACATCTTTCAATAATAACCTTAAATATCAATGGACTGAACTCCCCAGTCAAAAGACACAGACTAAG
>NW_008360304.1:1439088-1441076 GCF_000622305.1 Nannospalax galili | reverse complement strand
ATCTTTTCGTTGTCTACAAGAGACCCATCTCACCTTCAAGGACAGGCACTACCTTAAAATGAAAGGATAGAAAAGAATATTCCAAGCAAACGGCATGAAGAAACAAGCAGGGGTTGCAATTCTAATATCTGACAAAATAAACTTCAAAGTAAAACTAATCAGAAGAGATAACGGGGTAACTTCATTCTGATCAAAGGAACAATTAACCAAGAAAATACTACAATCCTTAACATATGTGCACCAAACTCTGGTGCACCAAATTCATAAAAACAACACCACAGGACTTTAAGACACAGATTAACCCCAACTCAGTCATAGTACGGGACTTAAATATCCCACTGTCTCCATTAGACAGGTCAACTGGACAAGGAATAAACAGAGAAGTCTGAATTAAACGATACCATACAACAAATGGACCTAACAGACATCTTTCGAATATTCCACCCAAGCACCAAGGAATACACTTTCTACTCAGCACCTCATGGAATTTTTTCAAAAGTTGACCACATACTGGGCCACAAAACAAACCTCAACAAGTACAAAAAAATTGAAATAATTCCATGCATTCTATCAGACCACAATGCAATAAAACTCAGAATCAACACTGGACAAAGCCTTAGTCACTACACGAACTCATGGCGATTAAACAACACACTCCTAAACAATGAGTGGGTCAAAGGAGAAATTAAGAAAGAAATAAAAGAATTCCTGGAATTAAATGAAAATGACAATACAACATAACACAACCTCTGGGACACTTTAAAAGCAGTGTTAAGAGGGAAGTTTATAGCTTTAAGTGCCTACATTAAAAAATTAGAAAGAAGGGCCAAGCGTGGTGGTGCATGCCTTTAATCCCAGCACTCGGGAGGCAGAGGCAGGTGGATCCCTGTGAGTTCAAGGCCAGCCTGGTCTACATAGTGAGTTCCAGGACAGCTGGGGCTACAGGAAGACCCTGTCTCAAAAAGACCAAAAAAAAATTTAGAAAGAGTCCAAATAAATGAACTAACACTGCAACTGAAGACCCTAGAAAGGCAAGAACAAATGAAACCCAAACCCAGCAGAAGAGAAGAAATAACAAAAATCAGAGCAGAAATTAGTGTAATAGAAACAAAGAAAACAATACAAAGAATCAATGAATCTAAGAGCTGGTACTTTGAAAAGCTAAAAAAGATAGACAGACGCATAGCCCCAAAAGAAAGAAGAAAGAAAGAGCAAATCCAAATCAACAAAATCAGAGATGAAAAGGGAAACATCACAACAGACACCCAAAAGATCCAAACCATTATAAGGTTTCCATATACCAAAAACAAGCAATTGGGGAAAAAATATAAGGAAATGTTCCCATTCACAATAGCTGCAAAAAAAAAAAATCTTGGAATAAATCTGACCAAAGACACCAAAGATCTCTAAAATGAAAATTTTAAATTGTTAAAGAAAGAGATTGAGAGAGACACCAGGAGATGCAAGGACCTCCCATGCTCATGGATTGGAAGAATCAATATTGTGCAAAAGACCATCCTACCAAAAGCAATATAGAGATTCAATGCAATCCTAGTCAAAATCCCCATGGCATACTTCACAGAATTGGAAAAAAAATCCTTAAATTTGTATGGAAGCACAAAAGACCCCGGATAGCCAAAGCAACCCTGAGAACAAATAGCAATGCTGGGGGGATTACTATACCAGATCTCAAAGTATACTACAGAGCTATAGTCATAAAAACAGCAGGGTACTGGCACAAAAATAGACATATATATCAATGGAACATCATTTAAATCCCAAATCCGAGTACATGCAATTTCAGCCACCTGATATGTGACAAAGGTGCCAAGAACACACAATGGAGGAAAGACAGCATCTTCAACTAATGGTGCTGGCAAACCTGGATCTCCACTTGTAGAAGAATGAACCTAGAGCCTCATCTTACACCTTGCATAAAAGTCAACTCCAAATGGATCAAAGACCTCAATGTGAAACTGGAAATCCTG
>NW_008360304.1:1437221-1438865 GCF_000622305.1 Nannospalax galili | reverse complement strand
AATGGTAGAAAATCTTCACCAGTGAAACATCTGACAGAGGTTTAACATCCAGAGTATATAGAGAACTCAGAAAACAAAAAATCAAGAAAGGAAGTAACCCAGTTCAAAGATGGGCTAAAGATCAAAACAGAGTTCTCAAAAGAAGAAATAAAGATGGCCAAGAAACATCTTAAAAAGTGTTCAATATTGTTAGTAATTAGGGAAATGCAAATTAAAACCACCCTAAGGTATCACCTTACCCCCAGTCAGACGGGCTAGGATCAAGAGAATAAATGATACCAAATTCTGGCAAGGATGTGGAGAAAGGAGAGGGCTCATTCACTGCTGGTGGGATTGCAAACTTGTGCAACCTATGGAAAACAGTGTGGAGAACTCTTAAAAAACTAAAAATGGGGGACTGGAGAGATGGCTCAGCGGTTAAGAACACTGGTTGTTCTTGCAGAAGACCCGGGTTCAAATCCCAGCACCCACATAGCAGCTAACAATTGTCCATAATTCCAGTTCCAGGGGATCCGACAACCTCTTCTGTCCTCCGTGGGCATTGCAGGATATGGGTGCACTTACCTACATGCAGGCAATACACACATACACATAAAATAAAAATAATAAAATAGTTTTAAAAAACTAAAAATGAACCTACCATATGACCTGGTTATACCACTCCTTGGCCTGTATCCAAAGGACTCATGCTATTTTAGAGACACTTGTACAACCATGTTTGTTGCTGCTCTTTTCACAATAGCTAAGAGATGGAAGCAACCTAAGTGCCCCTCAACTGACAAGTAGTTAACAAAAACATGGTATATCTACACAATGTAGTTCTATTCAGCAGTATAGAAAGATGAAATAATGAAATTTGCGGGTAAATGGATGGATCTAGAAACTGTTATACTAAATGAAATAACACAGACTCAGAAAAACAAACAACATATATTCTCCCTCATATGTGGATCCTAGCAGCAAATCCTTTTAAATTCCATGTCCTTTTAATAAGATGATGCTGTACAGCAGTCTCTTCTTCATGAATAACTACCATTATCATGACTTCAGCTATGCCTGATTGCTAAACATGGTCACAATTGGGCTTGTTGATGGTTGTGCTCATTTATTAAAGGAGGGCTAAGCAGTGTCACTGGACCCTCACTGGAGTATCCAGCCACTCTTCCCAGCCAACTGTGTGTAATTTGGCCCTAATCACACATGGTCTCCTGGATTTCTGGATAGCTACAACATACAATCTGGGGAAGGTTAGGAAGAGAAGGCATGACCCATGCTGGGTAAAGACTTTCCAGTGTGCTTACCCTCAGGTCATACATACACTTCATCAACCCCTAAGTTATCTAGGTAAATAAGCTCAGTAAATTCATTGGTTCCCCAGTAAAACTTTAATCAAATATTGGCTTGACACTAGAACCCTAAGAGGGAATAAGCATTGCTTAGTATCCCCAGGAAAAGAATTCTCACAAGAGATGGAAAATTTATTTGTTAATGCTATTGTGTCTCATAATTATTTAAAAAAAACAAAGAAAAAGAAAATGAGAATGTAAAAGATGTTAAAGGATATGGGAATGGAGATATTTTCCAAAATAGAAAAAGTGAGAAAGGGTAAGCAAGTGATGAAGGTCTGTGTAGGTTTGTTATGAG
>NW_008360304.1:1434443-1437091 GCF_000622305.1 Nannospalax galili | reverse complement strand
GAAGCCTTATCTACATAGTACATGATAATTAAAAGTACAAGACTGGTGGAACTAACCTTATTGGATGTTTAACAGCCATACTTTGAGGCCTATACTAATATGATCAGAGAGACTTGAAGGACAGTTTTTGCCCCTTGCCCTCCAAGGTCAACTAAGTTCCAGGGGACTATGGAACATCTAGCAAAATGTCCTGTAACTGTGGTGAGTCACCTGTCCTCTTGTTCAGGGAGGCCATGGAGACCCCACGAGATGGACTTGAACCAGTGTCCAGTCTACAAAGAAGAGCGTCAACTCAGAGGAAACAACTCATTCATGCTTCCAAGTAAAGCCAGATATTGTCAAGCAGGACCTTTGACTTATCTTCAGATAGATGGAACTGATAAAAGAAAGGAGCCAGGAGCTCCTCCAAAGCACATGTAACCCCTGAGAAGCAGATCCTCAAATGACCTTAAGTGTAAAAACAAATTGATTTATTTGGGCCAACTCTATGGTCTTTTTTTTTTTTTTTTTTTTTTTTTGGTCTTTTTGAGACAGGGTCTCCCTGTAGCCCCAGCTGTCCTGAAACTCACTATGTAGACCAAGCTGGCCTTGAACTTACAGTGATCTGCCTGCCATTGCCTCCAGAGTGCTGGGATTAAAGGCATGTGCCACCACGCTCGGCCTTAACTGTATGATCTTAAATACCCAAAAGGAAGGTATAACTAAAGAGTAAAGTCATCAGTATATTTCTTTGAGAGTTCAAGAGATTATTTAGACAATTATTTCTCATTGATGATTTTGTTCCTAATCAGAAAGTGCTGCTCAGATGTAAGACTTCAAATCTTGGTCTGTGTGGTCACCGCCAGCAGCGGCCGCTCCTCCGTTCTTGTGGGTGCTGCTTCTTCATTCTTACGGGCGTCAAGGCTGCTCCTCCACTTGCCCAGGGCCGAGGCCACTCTTCTGCCTGCCCTGGGCTGAGGCTGCTCTTCTGCTCACCCTGTGCTGCCTCCTGCTGTCGCTGCTTCTGCTCGGTTCCAGACCCCAGCGCTGGGAGGAGACTGTGTCAGCGGAGCCGCATTTAGTCACAGGAGACCAGGTTCAGTGACACAGGTCTGCTTTAGTGCAGGAAGGCACAAGCTTATATAGGGATAATGGTCCAATCACAGCATAGCAAGTAGGATACCTTATTAGCATAACAGGCTTAGCATCCTATAAGCATAACAGACTTAACATCCTATCACAGAATAGCGGGTAGGATGCATCATTAGCATACTGGGTTTCAGATTACAGAGCCTCGATTCCTGGAAACCACATGACCCTGAATGTTGCAATATCTAAGTGTTGCCATTTTGGATTCCAAGGATGGTGATTAGGGAGTGGTGAGCTCTAGGCTTCAGTCTCATAATCTGCCAATGGGAGCAAATGTCACAAGGCCATTGCCTCAGGCCTGCTGTATGGCTGTCAATAGGACATTCACCCTAGGCTTAAGCCTGTCTCCCACAGGTCTGCAATACTGTGGTGCCCACCTGTGGCTAAGGGAGACAACCTGCTAATGTTCTAAAATGATGGATAAATTTGCTTTTTCCCCTATCTAGAAGCCTTTGAGAGGGAACTGACACTGATTATAACCACTTCAATAGTTATCGAAATACCTGAAGCAAACCCTGAATCCATCTGCCAGACTTGGCAGACAAAAAGAGAATGAGGAGGAACCCAACAGAGGGATGCTTTTGGAAGCCCTTGTCAAGAAATTCCAGTGGACCCTCATCAACATTTGAAAATTACTGTGTTCTGAGTTTTTTTCTAGTTCCCTGTCTAGAACTTGTAATTCTAATTACTCTTGACTCTACTTCTCCTTCACATCTCCTGTTCACCAGTTAAAGACTTTCTTTTCCCCCTACAAATAAGAGTTATGCAATTTGGGAATCTTTTAGATAGACCCATTGAAGAGGTATTGCCTCACCCTGTATCTCTGTTCAGCATGGAAGAAGCCAGAGTGGTCTGCATCCTGATTCCCTATTGGCAATTTGGGTAATCTCTTCAGAGCATGGTATGATAAGAATAGGATGTAGGAATTGGCTAGACAGTTAGGGTAGAAAGACCCCAAAAAAAGTAGCCAGTTTCTTGGCTAAAGTCAAAATGTCCTTGGGCCCCTTAGCAACATACTCTGTTCCAAAGGCCAAAAATGTAGAAAGTATTTGGGAACTTTAATCCTTGAAAAATTTTAGGATTACCTCTTCAGAGTAGGGAATGTTAGAGTAGCCAAGAGCCCCATAAAAATAAATAAATAAATAAATAAATTCCATCTCCTCCACAGTTCTCTGCTCCTGGTTTGGGCCGTGGGCCATTCCTGGTCTTGGGGTCCCCAGACACCTGGGGAACTGGTGCTGCTTCCTGATCGTTTTCAACCAGGCCAACTTGGTGCCTTCCTTGGGCCCCAGGAGCACTGCTTCCACGGGACCTGGCCCCGCCCTCACCTCTCCCTGCTTCCCGGACCTGCACCACTGGCTAACTCTCCTGGCCCGCTCTCCCGCCCTCAGGCCTCTCTGGGGGTAAGTCTACCATGCAGCCCTCCACGCCTTGACTCCGACAGATGTGCTCACCCTTCCATCTACCCCGCTGTTCTCTACTCCTAGCTTGGGCCCTGTCCCATTCCGAGTCTTGGGGCC
>NW_008360304.1:1414893-1433905 GCF_000622305.1 Nannospalax galili | reverse complement strand
GTGTGTATTTTTGTGTGTACGTCTTTGTTTTTTCAATATTTATTACTTTTGTCTTCTATGTGTATGAGTGTATGTATTGTCTGTATGTATGTAAGTGCATACCTGGTTATGCAATGCCCATGGAAGTCAGAAGAGGGTGTCAGATCTCCTGGAACTGGAGTCATGGACAGTTGCTAGCTGCCATGAGAGTGTTGGAAATCAACCCTCTACAAGATCAGTCAGTACTCTTAAACACTGAACCATCTCTCCAGCCCATGTGTGTACCTATTTGTGTGTGAGGGTGCATACATGCCATGGGGTGCCCACACAGGTCATAGGGAAACTTCAGGTGTCAATCTTCACCTTCCATCTTGGTTGAGGCAGCGTCTCTCTTGATGTTTGCTGCTATGCTGCATTCTCTAGGCTAGCTGGCTACAAGATTCCAGGCATTCTCCTGACTCTGCCTCTCTTTTCCACTGTAGGAGTGCTGGAATTACCAACATGTACCACCATGCACAGTTTTTTAAATGGATTCTGGAGAGTTGAACTCACCTCATCAGGCTTGGGAGGCAAGTGCTTTTACCTAATGAATCATTTCCCTAGTCTTTATCTCTTTTTAGTCAATTTTATCATAATTCTTATTTATATTAACTTCTCTCCTATTTTCATTTTTAAATTTTTTGTTACAATTTCCATGTGTGTGTGTATAACAAGGACAGCTTTCTTGGAGCTGTTTCTCTCCTACCTGTGTGTCATAAGGATCAAATTCAGGTCACCAGGCTCCAAGGAGAGTGCCTTTACCTGCTGATTCACCCTGCCAGCCCATCCTACTTTTATATGTATGTTTGGTTTGTGAAACAGTCTTGTTATGTAGCCCCAACTGTCTGGAAAATCTATGTAGACCAAGGAAATCTCAAACTTGTGATGAACCTCCTGCCGTTTTCTCCTGAGTGCTGGTGTTACAGGTATGTTCATCATGCTTGGCAAGAATTCTTAACATTCTGTAGAAAGTTACAGATGATGCAAAATTGGAGTTTATAAGAAACATTTTCCCCCCTCTGGGACTGGTTATTGACCCAGGTTTTGTTTTTGTTTTTAACAAAAATTATCATTATTGCAATGAACTCACAAATAAAAACACCACAGCAGCTGAATTAAGGTGGCTACTCAAACAAACATTTGCCCAGCCCCAGACTCTATAAATCTCAGTGAACTTCTATGCAGGTAGAATGGCCATTGTGAAGCTTTGCTTTGGGTTTTACATTTTCACTAATAATTACACTTTTATGCACTTAATCAACACACATCCACAAAAATAAATAAATGACAGGATTGAAACTAGAAAAACAATTTGCTTTCTATTCTCTTTCATGAATCATGTGTCCCTTTGCCAGCATTTCATCCTTCCTCATCATCTAATGTTATCCTTTCTTGGTCTCTTTCCTAAATGTTATACTATTCCCACATTACAGCCACTTAATTATATACATACATACATAATAGGCTAGGATCTACATATGAAGGAAAGTATGCAGTCTTTTTTCTGAGTTTGGGTAAACTTGTTTAATATTATACATTATAAAACCATTCATTTTTCTGCAAATTTTGAGATTTTATTTTTCTTTTTTTTCCTGATTTCCTGATCTTTTTGATACAAGGTCTCCCTGTAGCCTCAGTTGACCTGGAACTCACTATGTAGATCAGGCCGGCCTTGAACTCTAAGAGATCTGCCTGCTTCTGCCTCCTGAGCACTGGGAATAAAAACATACACCACCATGCTGGCAGACTTCATTTTTCTTTAGAGTTGAATACTCCTCCATTCTTTGTATATACCAGATTTTCATTATCCATTCATTTATTGGTAGACATCTAGGTTGTTAACTCAAGGTTAACACTCTACCACTGAGATACATACATCCACAGAAAGAAAGGGTCTTAATATAGATATAAATGCAGACATTGAGAGAGAAGAGGATACATACACAACACACACTCAGGAAGAGGACAGTTGTAGAGACACTCTGTTAATGCTGTCTGTAATCTCATCATTTGGCAGGAGGAGACAGGACAATCTGTTCAAGGCCAGCCTTGATTGACTATATAGTGATTTCAGGACCAGCCTAGGCTGTATGATGAAGAGCCAGAATGCATTGACTCCATTTGGCTATCTTCTTTGGACAAGCCTGGACAAGCTCAGGCATATTGCAAATTTTTCCAGTTGCTACCCCCCCTCCCTGGGAAGCTATAGATTAAGCAAGCCCTAAACATGTAAAAGCCTTATAAGGTATGAACAAAAACTTCTGGCCCTAGAGATATCAGTCAGCACATTCCAATGCCCTGAAGACAGCATTTACCAATCAAAACTTCCCCCGTACTCAGGATATGGGGCCATCCAATTATTTTAAAAGATGCTTGGCGTGCATGGGTTTCTGTGGAGTTCTTCAATAAAAGCCCCTGCCTGCTATTGTTCAGGGCTGGATGCTATCTTTGGCTTGTGGAGTCTGTGCCTGGCTAGCCGCTAATTTGGTAACTTTATACTTTAAATTTCTGAATAAAATTTTTATGCATTTTTCCTTTGTGTCTGTGGGAATTATCCCTGACTCTCAGACCCTAACATTTGGGGGCTTGTCCAGGATTGGGAATAGAGACCACCCCAGACTCACAGGAGCACACCACTGGAGCCGGCCTTGGTAAGTCCTGCTCTTTCTCTCTCTCTCTCTCTCTCTCTCTCGCTTTTTGGTAGTCTGGACATCCTGGGGCTCAGTGGAGATCAGGCAGATGTGCTATTGATCTCAGAGCCAGAGGAGAATGGGGGACGTGGAATCCAGGCGGGACTGGTCCAGCGTCTCGGCCCAGCCTAACAGCCTAACGTGGAATCCGGGTAGGCCAGACACAAGATTTTAGTCGAGTCTGATGTGGAATCCAGGCTGGCCAAATCTTTTTGGAAAAGGGACAGGGGCAGCCTTCTCAGCTGACTCCACACGCTGTGAGATTTTCATTTCCCCCTCTAGGTGTTAAGGTTCAGAGAGCTATGCCCCCTCACCAACACTACTGTTTGGCCAACACAGCAGGCTTCCCCTTTGATCTCTAAAGAGAACAGTTTTAGCAGTCCAGTTCTCCCACTTCCCCCCACCCAACTTTAAAAAGAATACATCTTCCCACCTTCTGCAGGAAGCAGAAGCCTTCCTTTTTTAAAAGACCCCCAGCTCACAACCCAGGCAGACATTTCCCTGCTCAGAAGGGAATCTATCCTATGTGTTACTTTGCTAATAAACTCTGCTTTCTCCTGATCAACGCTGTTCATCGTGCAGCTGCTTTTTGTCTGTCGGATGGTGCCAAAACCCGGTTCTTGCTTCGAGAGGCCTGCCTAAACTTCTTCAGTGCCACTAACTTGGCTTTCAGCCATTTGCCTTCAAGGTGAAAAGGGAGCTGACACTTTGTGATGACTAGACCTATGAAGCAGATGAAAATTTTCTGTATTCCAGGGCCAAAACCTTACAAGAGATAAGCTACTACCAACACATAGTTACAACGAGAGGTAAAAAGTAATAATCTACTTGAATGAGAGGCTTGAGATGCCATCTCTACTGGTCTTAACTCCTCCCCTTTCTACATTATGATTCTAAGCCTGTTTTTCTCTGGAATAGAGTATTTCCCTCTCTGATGCTCAGTTGCTGTATGCTTGCTTTTGTCCCTGCCACATCATTCCCTGGGCACCTTCTACTTACAATATCATATATAGACTAAAAAGAAAAGAGTATTATGATATTATCTCTTTACATTTTCTTTTAGGTACCATTGTTTTCTGTGTTTCTTATTCCCCAGGTCATGGATACTTAGTCCAAGATCATGTATGATAAATTATAAAATGTTTTTTTTTTCCAATCCAGACTGACAGTCCACTTCAAAGGAATTCACCGTGCGAGTTAACAGTCTTCCTTAGTTTAAAAGTAAAATATGGATAAACAATTTTAAAAACTTTTAGGCTAAAGAAGAACAAATGCCTTTTTGTATTAATTATATTGGCAAATTGTCATGTGCTGTTTGAGCTCACTGAGACGCTGACTCTGGAGATGGGATTGGCCCTCCCACTTCAGATTCAAGCCTATTACCTCAAGATTTCTCCAAGACTTTCTCAGGCTCAGGCTGGCACCCTGACCCTGTGACAAGAAAAGGAGAACCACAAAACAGCCTAAGAGTAAATACACTGTACAACTAAAAACAGCTAAATGTAAATTAATTTCAAGAGAGGGTATTACTGTCTATAGTAAAAATGGTTAATGGGATTCTCTATTTGGTCACTAACACAGACTAATGTAAAATATATGGTAAATACAAAGATAAATTTAACTACTTAATAAACAACAGGATAGATTTTTTTTTAAAAAAGAGATCTTCTGCCTAAAATTCCTCAGTCAGTAACTAAAACATCACAGTTTTCCTTATTTGATTATGCTAAAAGCTGTAAACATCAATTTGATAATGCTTAAATATGCACCAGTTGTTTCTTTCCACCTCATCAGTGTGTATGGCTTTGTCCACCACAGCCATTTTAAGATGAGATTTTCATATATATACATATCTATATGTATGTATATATATGGATATATATGTAAAGTACTGCTGGCTTTTAAGAGTTTCTTTCATATACATCTGATCAAAAAATTTGTCAAGGTAATAGGTCTTAGTTTTGAAACTAGTTTGTTGTGACATTGTGTCTAACCACAGTATTTATTGAATGAGACTGTTGTAAATGTATAGGTTTATGTTTAATACTAATAAAACAATTATTAAATAATAATTTACTAGATATCAAGAGAACTTGTAAGTTATCTTGTAAACTAAAATTGTTAAATTACAACATGGTTCCTATTAAACATATAAATTAACTTTTAAGGAATGATTGCTTCTGATCCAGGGTGCAATTTATTTTTATGTTTAGATATGTTTTATATAGAATAAATATTTTCCAAGTCTGTATAAAATATCTCTAAACCTTTAAAGGAGACTTGATTATTTAAAACCTACTTCAAGGTTTACGAGGACATCTCAAAGTTTATACAATATAATATATTTAAGATAATTGTTCATTTCTCCATATATATGAGATAAAATAGTAATTGCTTGGTAAATTTATTTATAGATCTGTTTATACTTTATTATTAATTACCAATTCGATAATGTTTGACTATATACCAATTGCTTTTTTCCACCTAAAGCAAGGTTTTGGTAGACCACTCTCTAAACTACATAAGGTAAAAGATTTACCCCAAAACATAAAAACATGGGTAATATTAACTTATTACATTATCTTATGTATATAATCTAGATTCCATGTTCTTTTAATAACATGATGCTACACACTACTTTCTTCTGAGTCAAAGAACTACCATCTTCATGACTTCAGCTGTGTCCACTAACAAAAGATCATCACAATTGGACTTGTGGACTTAAGTATCTAATTAAGGGAGGGGTAAACAGGGTCATTGGACCTTCACCTGAGTATCCAGCTACTCTTCCCAACCAACTGTATGTAATTTGGCCCTAATCATACATGGTTTCCTGAGTTTGGGGAGGACTAAAGTATATTATCTGGGAAAGGCTAGGAAGAGAAGGCTTGATCCATGCTGGTTTAAGGCTTTCCAGTGTAAATACTCTTAGGTCACTCATATACCCCAGCAACCCCTCAGTCATCCCTGTAACTAAGCTCAATAAATTCATTGGTTCCCCAGAAAAACTCTAATGTAATCAAACATTGGTTTGATACTACAACCTAAAAAGGGAAAAAAACATTGCTTAATATCCCCAGAAAAGAATTCTCACAACAGATAAAAAATTTATTTGTTAATGTTATTATGTCTCATGGTTATTTAAAAAAAGAGAATGGTAAGGTAAAATATGTTAGAAGGATACAGGAATAGAGGTATTTTGTTAAAAATGAGAAAGCCTAGGCAAATGACAGAGGTCTATGTAGGTTTGTTATGATTTATCAAGTATGAAAAAAAGCTCTTAAAATTTCTAAGGTCATAGTTTAGTCAACTAGTTTAAGGATGTCTCATCAATGTTTATTTAAAAATGTTTGGGTTTTGCCCAAGCTTTATCTACATAACACATGGTAATTAAAAATACCAGATTGGTGCAACTAACCTTCTTGGATGTTTAATAACCAGACTTTGAGGTCTATACTAATCTGATCAGAGGGATTTAAAGGAACATTTTTTTCCCTTGCCCTCCAAGGTCAAACAAAGTTCCAGGGGCTATGGAACATCTCTCGAGACCCCAGAAGATGGACTTGAACCAGTGTCCAGTCTGCAAAGAGGAGGGTCAACACAGAGGAAGCATTTCCTCCATGCTTCCAAGTGAAGCCCCGGTCAAGCAGGACCTCTTGACTTATCTTCACGTAGATGGAACTGGTAAAAGCCTGAGGAGCCAGGGGCTCCCCCCAAGCCCATGTGACCCCTGAGGAACAGATCTTTATATGACTGTAAAAGTAATAATATTAGTTTATTTGGTCCAACAGTATGTTCTTAAATACCCAAAAGGAAAGTATAACCAAAGATTAAAGTCATCAGTATATTTCTTTAAGAATTCAAGGGATTACACATCCCAGACATTAGATTTAAGTTCTTATGTTATTTAGACAATTATTTCTCATTGGTGATTTTGTTCCCAATAGGACAGTACTACTAAGGTGTAGGACCTTAAAATCTTGGTCAACAATACTGTAGTGCCCATCTGCAGCTGAGGGAAACAACTCACTATTGTTCTAAAATGATGGCTAAATTTGTTTTCTCTCCCTATCTAGAGGCCATTTAAGAGGGAGCTGATTCTAGCCATTCCAATGGTTATCAAAGTGCTTGACAACAAATCCTGAGTTCATCAATCATCAGTCCAGCCCTAACAGACAAAAAAAAAAAAAAAAAAAAAAAAAAGAGGAGAAACCTGTTAGATGGATGCTTTTGGGAGTCCTCACAAGAAATTCCAATGGACTTTAATTTGGACATTTTCTGGTTCCCTGCCTAGAAATTGTAATACTAACTACTCTTGCCTTTACTCTTACCTTTACTTTTCCTTCACATCTCCCAGGCACCAGTCAAACACCTTCCTTTTCTCCCTATAGTTAAGAGTTATGTAATTTGGGAGTGTTCTAGATAGACCCACTGAAGGGTATCCCAATTGCCTCACCCTGTGTCCCTGTTCAGCATGGAAGAAGCCAGAGTGGTCTGCGTCCCAATTCCCTATTGGCAATTTGGGTAAGCCTCTTCAGAGGATGGTATGATAAGAGTAGGAAATAGAAATTGGCTAGGCAGCTAGGGTAAAAAGACCCCAAAGAAAAGTAGCCAGTTTCTTTCTTGTCTAAAAGTCAAAATGTCCTTGGGCCTTTTAACAAAGTACTCTGTCCCAAAGGCCAAAAATGTTAAAAGCATTTGGCAGCTCTTATCCCAAAAAGATTTTGGGGTTACCTCTTCAGAGGGGGGAATGTTACAATATCAATAGCCCCCTAAATGCTCCATCGACCTGCTTCTTTCCACTTCTGTAATTTGCTTGGCTTAAAGATTTAATCCTTGCCATGACTCTAGGGGGCAATGAAGAGCCAGAATGCACTAATTCCATTTGGCTAGCTTCTTCAGACAAGCCGGGACAAGCTCAGGCATATTGTAAAATTTTCCAGTTGCTACCCCCCCCCCCGGAAGCTATAGACTAAGCAAGCCCTAAACATGTAAAAGCCTTATAAGGTATGAACAAAAACTTCTGGCCCTAAAGATATCAGTCAGCACATTCCAGTGACCTGAAGACAGCACTTACCAATCAAAACTTCCCCTGTACTCAGGATATGGGGCCATCCAATTATTTTAAAAATGCTTGGCATGCATGGGTTTGTGTGAAGTTCTTCAATAAAAGCCCTTGCCTGCTATTGTTTGGGGCTGAACGCCATCTTTTGTTTGTGGAGTCCGTGCCCGGATAGCCGCTAATTTGGAAACTTTATACTTTAAATTTATGAATAAAATTTTTATGCATTTTTCCTTTGTGTCTGTGGGAATTATTCCTGAGTCTTGGACCCTAACATATGAATCCTGATACAGGAAGATCGTTGCCAGTTTCAGGCTATCTGGCCTACAGAGTAAGATTCTGTCCCTACACACAAAGCAAAGCAAACACAAAAAAGGTCAAAGAAAGTCTTACTATATGTTGGCCAGAAGGAAATTGTATTTGTCAGGGTTCCCTAAAGGAACAGAACTGATTAAATGAATATAAATGGGTTCTAGGGATAAAACTCAAGTCCTTGTGCCTGCAAGACAAGTACTTTAGCAACTAAACTATCTCCCCAGTTTAGACAGTGGAACTTCTTGGTGAGGGGCTCCTTTCCTTTCCCATGTCTCTTACTTTCCCTGGTTTTTCTATCTTGCCTCTGTTATAGGATGGAGTTCGTAAAAAAAATCACCAACACCACTTTAAAAAAAAGTAGCAAGGTAAATTTTATTTTTTGACCGGCCGGGCTGTCTATCTCTGGAGTAGAAGCAGCTCTGATGATTGTTGGGTCAGAGTTTTTATAGGATTACAGAAATATTATTCAAACAGGACACTTGTGAACCAATCAGGTTTGTACAACATAGCAGAATTTTGACTCTATTAATCAACAACCAATCATTATACAGACAAGTGATACAGTCATATAACTTGGCAATCAACTTTGTAATTTTAAAATTATCAACTCCCTAGCCATAACAAGTATAGTAACAAAGCTGGAATCAGCAGTTACCAGGTTGTCATACAATAACATGATAACAGGGTGGTCTTATCCTCTGTGTCAAGGTGATCCAAAATAGCAAGCAGATTACAGAAGTGAAAACAAGCAGTTAGTCAGATGTATGTCTGGATTCAGCACATTCCATGATTCATGACTAGGACAATTTCCCAAGACCCAAGGTTGCCCCTTTTTCCTTTTGGTGTGGAGAAAAGTTGCTGCTAAAATGGCTCTGAACAAAATGGAGTAATTTATATAAGTTTTCTGAACTAGTTCAGCCTCATTAAAAATAAATAAAATAATCTGGAGAGGTATTTCAATGTGGTAAAGAAGGTATGAAGGTTTGCACTGGAAATAAGAGTCTTTCAATTTAATGGAAATGGGAGGAATATGAGAGGGTGTCCCTTTGATATGTACCAGACAAAAGGGGAAATGAGGATTATTATAGGAGGGCAGAGAAGGTGGGGGGTTCCAATGGGACTCAGTTAATAGACCAAGGAAATGAGTTTGAGGTGACGCAGAGTACAGATGTAACTTGGGCCCCAGTTTAGACATATGTTTTTACCTAAGAAAAGAATTTAACAAGGGAATCTTAAGATGTCCCAGGAGGGAGTCAACAGGAAATGCCATTTGAGTATTTCTATGTCAACATCTATGTGAAAGAGAGAAGGGGTTTCTAAGAAAGAAAAGGTCAGCCAGGCGTGGTGGCACATGCCTTTAATCCCAGCACTCCGGAGGCAGAGACAGGCTGATCTGAGTTCAAGGCCAGCCTGGTCTACATGGTGAGTTCCAGGACAGCTGGGGCTACAGGGAGACCCTGTCACAAAAAAATGAAAAAAAAAAAAAAAAGATAATATTGAGGGAGGAGGTGCTGGAGAAATGGCTCAGAGGTTAAGAGCACTGACTGCTCTTGTAGAGTACCCAAGTTTGATTCCCAGCACTCACATGGCACCTAACAACTGTCTGTAACTCCAGTTCCAGGGGCTCCGACACCCTCTTCTGACCTCTGCGGGTACTGCATGACATGTGCACTTACACACATGGAGGCAATACGCTTATACACACAGACTCTATAGATCTCAGTGAACTTCTGTGCAGGTAGAATGGCCATTGTGAAGCTTTGGGGTAGAAGAGATGGCTCAATGTTTAAGAACACTTCTTGCTCTTCCAAAGGACACTAGTTCAGTTGCCAGCACCCACATAAGGTGGCATACAACTGCTTTTAACTCCAGTTCCAGGGGATCTGATACCTCTGGCCTCTGAGGGCACCTGTACTCACATGCACAGATAATAATTTAAAAAAGCAAATCTTTAAAAAAAATTAGTACCTTTTTTTTATATACCACTAATAAACTTTTATGGAACAAAGCAGAGGATGAGGTCCCATTTACAATAGTAAAAGCAACAAAACTCCCCCAAACTAGGAATAAGTCTAACAAAGGAGATGAAAGACTTATACAATAATTTTTTTGGAGTCAATGGTCTCACATAGTTCAGGCTAGCCTTGAACTTTCTCTGTAGTAGATGACCTTGAATCCCTGAACCCCTGATCTTCCCACCTCTATCTCCCAAGTGGTGGGATCCTTATAGGCATGTGCCTCTATGCCTAGCTTTTCAATGAAGACTTTAAAACACTGTGAAAAAGAAACTGATAAAGGGGCTGGAAAGATGGTTCAGCAGCTAAGGGCACTTACATAGATGTAGGCAAACACTCATACACAACTTTTTTAATCTTTAAAATTTTTTTATTCTTTGAGAATTTCATACCATGTATTTTGATCATATTCATTCCCCCACTGATCCTCCAACTCCTCCCAGATCTACCCCTACCCCCTACCCCCCAACCTAGTGTACCTTTTAAAAAATTATTTATTTTTACATGTATGAGTGTTTTGCTTGCATGTAAGAAAGTGCATGATGTTCATACAAACCAACAGAGACCAGAAGAGGGTGTCAGATCCCCTGGAACTGGAGTTACAGATAGTTGTTAACCACCACGTGGGTGCTGGAAGCTGAATCAGGTCCTTTGCAAGAGCAGCCAGGGCTCTTAACTGCTGAGCCATCTCTCCAGCTCAGTGTCCTTTTTCAAAATAAATCATGGATTCCAATTTCTGCTGCCTATATGGACCTATCAGGAGCCATACCCTTAAGGAAAACTGGCTTTCCTTCCCCCACAAACCATCAACTGTTCATAGCTCTTCAGTTAGGGGTGGGGGCTCATAAATCCCTCTCCCATCTTAAAAAAAAATTGAAGAAGACACTTGAAGGTGAAAAGATCTCCCATGCTTAGGGATTGGAAGAATTATTATTGTGAAAATTATTATATTAATATTAATATTATGTTAATTGTAATATATTAATATTGTAATATGTTTATAAGATATATATATAAGAAATTATATTAATATTATAATATTCTATTTATAAATGTTAATTGTATTAATTAATATTTGGTAATATTACTATATTACCAAAAGCCATTGTGCTGAATAGCTTTAGTTGTCAACTTCACACATCTGGGTACAGGAATCTCAACTGAGAAATTGCTTCCTTTGGATTGGTCTATGGCCATATCTGTGGGACATTTTTTTGATCTTTGAATGATGTGGGAGGGCCCCAGCCCACTGTGGGTGGTGCCACCCCTGTGCAGGTTGTCGTGGATTGTATAAGAAAGCAGGCTGAATGAGGGCCAGGGGAGCAAGCCATTAAGCAGCATTCCTCCATGATCTGTGCCCCAGGTTCCTGCCCTGAGGTCCTGACTTGTCTTCCCTTAAGGATGAACTGTGGTGCAAGTCAAATAAATTCTTTCCTCCCCAACTTGATTTTGGTCAGTATTTTTTTTTTTTTTTTTTTTTTGGTTTTTTTGAGAAAGGGTATCTCTGTAGCCCCAGCTGTCCTGGAACTATGTAGACCAGGCTGGTCTTGAACTCACAGAAATCCACCTGGCTCTGCCTCCCAAGTGTTGGGATTAAAGGCATGTGCCACTATGCCTGGCTTGGTCAGTATTTTTATCAGCAATTAAAGGCAAACTAAGACAGCCATATACAGATTCAATAAAATCTTCTTGAAATTTCAATGATATTCTTCACAGAAAAACACAAAAATATCTTAAAATGTATATGGAAAGACTAAGACCCCCAAATAGTCAAAACAATCCTTAGCAGAAGGAGCAATGCTGGAAATACCACATTAAATGATCTCAAATTATATGACAGGATTATAGTAACAAGACAAGTACAGTACTGGCAAAACAAGACAGACACACAGAATAATGGAGAATAGAGGACCTAGAAATAAACCAACAGAACTACTGGCACCGAATATTTGATAAAGGCATCAAAAATGTATACATTGGAAAAAAAGACAGTCTCACTTAACAAAAAGTGCTGGAAAATTGAATTTCTGTGTATAGAATAATGAAACTACATATCTTTGAAACTGCTAGAGGAAATCCACAGGAATAATCAAGAATTTTTTTCCAAAAGCATTCCAATAGCACAGGGAATGGTTCCAAGGATTGATAAATGGGATTAGATGAAATTACAAGGCTTCTGCATAACAAAAGAAACAGTTATCAATATGAAGAAACATCTCAAAGAATGGAGAAAATATTGACTAACCATATACCACACCATGGAATAAAATCTAGGCTATATAGAGCACTTCAAAAATTAAGCACCTCCTGCCAGTTGTGGTGGAGCATGCCTTTAATCCCAGCACTCTGGGAGGCAGAGGTAGGCAGATCTCTGTGAGTTTGAGGCCAGCCTGGTCTACATAGCTAGTTCCAGGCCAGCTGGAGCTGCAGGAAGACCCTGCTCAAAAAGACCAAAGGAAAAAAATAATTAAGCACCCCCCCTAAAAATTGAATCATCCAATCAATAAATGGACTAATAAATAAATAGTTCTCAAAAGAAGAAATACAAATGAACAATAATTTCTTGAAAGAGTGTTCAATATACTTAGCCATAAAAGAAATGCAAATTAAAACTATTTTGAGATTCTGTTTCACCAAAGTCAGACCGACAGTCGTCAAGAAGACAAATGATGGGGCTGGAGAGATGGCTCAGTGCTAAGAGCACTGGATGTTCTCACAGAAGACCCAGGTTCAAATCCCAGCACTTACATGGTGGCTAACAACTGCCTGTAACTCCAGGTCCAGGGAATCTGACACCCTCTTCTGGCCTCCATGGGCATTGTATGACACAGGCATGCTAACATACATGCAGGTATAACACTATATACACTAAAAAGTAAAAATAAAAAATTAAATTGAAAACAAATGACAAAAAAATATTAGGAGGATATGCAGAAAGTAGGATTCTATTCACTGATGATGAGAGTGTAAGCTTGTACAACCTCTATGAAAATTGGTATAGAGGCTCCTGAAAAAATTGACAACAGAACTACCCTATGACCCAGCTATGCCACTCAGGTATATAGCTGAAGGACTCTAAGGCAACATATCACAAAGATACTTGCACATCTGTGTTTATTATTTATTCTAGTTTGCTTCTCTGTTGCTGAGATGAAAACACTGACCAAAACCAACTTGGGGAGGAAAGGCTTTATTTCACCTTCAGCTTACAGTTCATCATGGAACAGAACCAAGGCAAATGGTCAGAGGAGGAAATGAAGCACAGACCACAGAGGAATGTTGCTTACTGGCTTGCTCCCCTGGCCTTTGCTCAGCCTGCTTTGTTTTTTCCTTTCTTTTCTTTTTCTTTCTTTTTCTTTTCTTTTCTTTTCTTTTTTTTTTTTTGGTCTTTTTGAGAAGGGTCTCCCTGTAGCCCCAGCTGTCCTGGAACTCACTATGTAGACCAGGCTGGCCTTGAACTCACAGAGATCCGCCTGCCTCTGCCCCCCGAGTGCTGGGAGTAAAGGTGTATGCCACCATGCCTGGATCTTTTGGTCTTTTTTGAGACAAAGTCTTCCTTTAGCCCCAGCTCGCCTGGAACTCACTGTGTAGACCAGCCTGGTCTCAAACTCACAGAGATCCAACTTCATCTGCCTCCCAAGTGCTGGGATTAAAGGCATATACCACCACACCTGGCTCTGCCTGCTTTCTTAACAATGAAGAACTGACCACCTGCCCAGGGATGGCACCACCCACAGTGGACTGGGCTCACCCACATCACTCAATAATCAAGAAAATGCCCCACAGGCATTTCCAATGGAAACAATTCCTTTGTTGAGTTTTCTTCTGCCCAGATGCATCAAATTGACCACTAATGCTATCCAGCATATTGTTGCACTAGTCAGAAAAACCAGGAAATGGAACCACTCTATATGTTCACCAGGTGATGAATAGATTTAAAAAAAAATTGGTCCATAGACACAGTGGAATTTTATTCAGCCAAAATGAAAAATTAAATAATGGCATTTTTCAGGAAAATGGATGAAGCTGTAAACCATTCCGTTAAGCGAAATAAGCTAAATTCAGAAAGACAACACCACATTTTCTATGTATGTGCAAACCAGATTTTAAAATCATACGTGTGTGTGTGTGTGTGTGTGTGTGTGTGTGTGTGTATGTTTGTGCCTGTTTATATGTTTGGGTGATTTGGGCCAGCAAGATGGCTCAGCAGGTAAAATCACTTGTAGCACAAGCCTGGCCCGAGTTTGATCCCTGGAACTCATGTAAAGGTGAAAGGAAAGAACTGATTCCACAAAGCTGTTTTCTGACCTCCACAAACATGCCATGGCACACCTGAACACACATCCACACACCCACACCCCTCCACACACATAAGTGAATAACTAAATTTATGAGTGTATATGTAGATCATGAAACTAGAAAGGGGACCATGGGACAGGAGGAAGATATCATAAAGGAGGTAGTAAATACCTTACTGAATACATGTATTAAGAATGCAAAAGTAGAAACATAGAACTTGGAGGAATAGAGATGGAAATAATCTGGAAACCTCTTTGAGAGATAGCTCTCATAGTATCAGAAGGTTCTATGCAAGTTGCCAAGGGAGAAAAGCAATCAATGATCCTATCCAACTGTAAAGCCTACAAGCTATAATAACGACCAGCCCAGCAAAATATCCCTGATGGTACAACAGTGGCACTTTTATTTTGTAGGTAAACAACAGCTGTCTAATTGGACTTAAGGAGGTTCAATAGGAGGAAATTACTTCACAGTACTGTAAACATAACAAAATGCCTATGGCTAGAGAGGTCATAGACCCTAGAGGAGTACACACATAAAAGATCAAGGAGTGGTAGCACATGCTTACACAAGCACTGGGGAGCAGAGACGTGAATCTCTGGGACTTGCTGACCAGATATCTTAGCCTAATCTGTGAACTCTGGGCCAATGAGAAAATCTGTCTCACAAAACAAAGTAGACAGCTCCTGAGGAATGACACTCAAGGTTGACCTCTGGCTTCCATACACCTATGCTCACATGGGCAAGCATATCTTTACCCACATGAACACTCACTTTGTACACTCATACACACAAACATACACGTACACATATACACATAATCTAAGATTCCCCCACCCCAGAAGTTTATTCTATCTTTGGTGGAAATTCCAAGATTAGACCTAACAATCTGCTATCTAATTTATTGTTTATACAGTTTGATGTCTCACATCTGAAGGTCCTACCTGTTTTTTTCTTGATGTCATTAAATGTTGATCCTCAAATCTCCAAGCTTGGGCCCCCTCATGTCTCTCTTAGATTAGACATGTAGGGCTGGTGAGATGGCTAAACAGTTAAAAGTGTGTATTGGTCTTCCAGAGGAACAGTTTGGTCCCTAGCACCCATGTCAGGCAGCTCACAAACCCCTATAACTCTAGCTCCAAGGGATCTGATACTACTAGCCTCCTTGGTCACCTACATTCATGTGCACAGATCTACACACATACACATAATTAAAAATACTAAAAATAAGTATTTGGAAAAAAAATGGACTAGGCAGGTATATATGGTTTTGCTTTGTTCTGAGACAGGACCTCATGTATCCCAGGCTGACCTCAAAACTCCGGGTAGCTAAAGAGGACATTAAATCTTCCTATCTGCACAACTCAAGTGCTGGGATTACAGGAATGTGCCACCTCACCCAATTTATGGGATCCTGGCATCAGATCCAGGGCCTCATGCTTGCTAGGCAAGTACTTCACCAAGTTACACCTCCAGTCCCAGGATGGGACTTTTAATCACTGAAAGGCAGGGTTCATAACCGGATTCAGCCTGTAGAAACTTTAGAAAATGGATCTCCAACCATAATAAACTCTCAAAATTAAGAGATTAAAGTTCAGAGGGAGAAATGGAGGTGGAATATTAAGATAGGAAAAATTAAGGGACAGCCATGTGGGTGCTGGGAATCGAACCCGGGTCCTCTGCAAGAGCAGTCAGTGCTCTTAACCGCTGAGCCATCTTTCCAGCCCCAAGCCTTCTTTATTTTTTTAAAAAAAATTTTATTTTTTAAATCTTTTTGGGACAGGGTCTCCCTGTAGCCCCAGCTGGCCTGGAACTCACTATGTAGACCAGGCTGGCCTTGAACTCACAAAGATCCGCCTGCCTTTATTTTTTTTTAAATTATTGGAAATTATATGCTTTAAACAATATGGTGAGCGCGCTGGGCTCTCGGGGTCCCTGCGCGCACTCCCGGAATGGCAGGGCGGGTCCGCGGGCATCTCCGCCGTGCGCCTGGAGGATGGCGGGTCTGGCCACAGGCGGTCTGCCTCTCCGGCCGCGCGTCGCTGTCCGCCGCTTTGGTGCTGAAAGTCCCTGCTGCTGAGGCTTTGCTCAGCCGTGTCTCCACCCTGATTTCACCCGTGCACCTTCCTCAATATGCGAGTTCCACCGGCCACTGGAACACGCGGGAATAGTGCGAGGCGGCTGAAGCTGGGATCCGTGAGTCGGTGACGGAGGAATGCTGCCCCCCGGAGAGGCTGGATCGCCAGTAGTAAGACGCAGGACTCTGCTTAGTCCGTGTTACAGCTTTTATACTGGGATATTTTTATACTGTAGGGGCAGTGGTAAAAGCTTTAGCTGATAGGTATTTTGGGGATGCCTCATTTGCGTGTGGAAATGGGCTCCCGCCAGGCTGCCAGACTGTCAGACTGCTTGAAAAATCACACAGGAAAGCATGGTATTTCCAGAGCCAGAGGCCATGTTTTCTATGGCGGCTACTTCAAAGGAGAGTTAGGAAGATGCCAGGTACTCTGCTGAAAGGAGTCATCTGCATATGGAACCGAGCCCGTGGGCCACCTGGACATGGAGAGACTACGACTTCTTCACAGCAGGGGTCCCCAACAAAACAATGTAACTTAGAAAACCACAAAATCATATCTACACATGATACTCTTTTGAGATGCCCACACCCATGTCCTAAGTTTGTTCTATCCTCTTCCTATTTGTCTCTTTATCTAAATATTTAATAAATTCACCAGCTTTGCTTCCCTCTGACTCATCCTGAAATTCTTTTCTGTGGAAGTCAAGGGTTCATCTTTAGCTGAGTGAACATCAGGGGAAGGAGAACTCCCTGACATGTATGCTGGAATCCAAATTCCAGGCCTCATGATTTGAGCAGCAACTGCTCTTAACTACTGGGACATCTCTCCTTATCCTTAATGTTTTGTTGACACAGGGTCTCATTTAGGCCTGGTTGGCCTCACTATGTAGATGAGGATGACCATGAACTGCTGATCTTCCTGCTTCTATATCCCAAGTGCTAGGTTTCTGGTTCGCTTTCTTTTTCTTTCTTTCTTTCTTTCTTTCTTTCTTTCTTTCTTTCTTTCTTTCTTCCTTCCTTCCTTCCTTCCTTCCTTCCTTTCTCTCTCTCTCTCTCTCTCTCTCTCTCTTTCTTTCTTTTTTTGGTGTGTGTGTTTTAAGGAGCTGGAAAGACGGCTCAGCAGTTAAAAACGCTGGCTTCTCTTGCAGAGGACCCAGGTTCGATTCCCATCACCTACTTATGGCTAAAAACTCCATAATTACAGTTCCAGGGGACTCTGACACCCTCTTCTGTCCTCTTCAGGCATTGCATGGCATGGGTGCACTTACATACATGCAGGCTACACTAATACACATAAAATAAATAAAAATGAAAAGTTTTAATCAATTTTTAAAAATTTTATTTTTTCAGCCGGGCACGGTGGTACATGATTTTAATCCCAGCTGTCAGGAAGCAGAGGCAGGCAGGTCTCTGTGAGTTCAAGGCCAGCCTGGTCTACATTGCCAGTTCCAGGCCAGCTGGGGCTACAGAGAAACCCTGTCTCAAAAAAGACCAAAAATAATTTAAAAATTTTTATGTGTATGAGTGTTTTGCCAGCATGTATTTAAGTGGATCATATACATGCAATGCCATGGAGGTAAAAAAAAAAAAGGCATTAGATCCCCTGGAACTAGAGTTAAACACAGTTGTTAAACCCAGGAGGAGCAAGTGCTCTTAATCATGGACCCATCTCTCTAGTCTGTCCTTTTGTTCATCCCTTTCCATGCCCGAAATCATCCTCTCTTATGCTTTCATGTCACATGAATTCCATTATTCTCTCTTTTCCCTTCTCCATGTTATGATCTCTTTCTCTTGCTCCTTTCACATGATCAACCTTCTACTCTTTTTAAAGAATTTATTTATGGGGCTGGAGAGATGGCTCAGTGGTTATGAGCACTGCCTGCTCTTGAAGAGGACCCACGTTTGATTCCCAGCACCCACATGGTGGCTATGAACCATCCTTAACTCCAGTTCTAGGGGAATCCAAAGCCCTCTTCTTACCTCTGTGGCATTGCACAACACGGGTGTACTCACATGCATGCAGGCGATACACTCATACACATAAAAATAAATAAATAAAATATTTTTTATCATATGAATATAAGCATTTTCCTTTGTTCTTTTTTAAAATTATTTATTTATTAACCACATACTTAGAAGAAGCATTTCACTACAACAGCATTGACATATTCAATAACAATTTCCTGAGCTAAGATGGTTCTCTTTCAAAATTGGCTGTAACTTTTTAGGTTTATAATTGAATTATTAGAGTTATACAATATTGTACTCAATATGATAAGACATAAAATTAAATGAGGTTTTAACCTTAAAAAAGATCTCCATTTCATTATTAAAATACACAGATTCATACAGAAAAATTCATTTTTAATGCAATTGACATTAAGATGTTTGCATATGCACTTCTAATCTCTATATATCTGATTATTACTAGTCACAGTCAGTTAATTTTTGAGCTCCTTGGCATCTAAGCATGGATATAAAGTCATCAGGTAGATTTCAATGATAATGTTTTTCACATCTACTAATTATTAAGGAG
>NW_008360304.1:1408729-1414877 GCF_000622305.1 Nannospalax galili | reverse complement strand
TACAACAGCATTAACCTATTCAATAACATTTTTCTGAGCTAGGGTACATCTCTTTCAAAATTGGCTGTACATTTTTAGGTTTACAGATGAATTATTACGCTTATACAATCTTCTACTCATTATAAACTCTAAAAGACATAAAATTAAATGAGGTTTTAACGTTTAAAAAAGATCTCCACTTCGTTGTTAAAATACACAGTTTCATACAGAAAAATTCATTTTAAGGCAATTGACATTGAGACGTTTTCACATGCATTTCTAATCTCTCTATATATGACTATTACTGGTCACAGTCGCTTACTTTCTGAATTCTTTGGCATCTGAGTATGAATATAAACTTGTCAGATAGACTTTAGGAGCAAATTTTTATGCTTTGAAGAATTATTATTTTTATCATTATTTTTTTAATTTGTAATAACTACATGATTAAAAGAAGCATTTCACTACAGCTTTAACGTATTCAGTAACACACTCCAGAGCAAGAGTACATCTCTTTCACAAGTGGGTGCAAGTTTCTAGGTTCACAGTTGAGTTAATACAGTTATACAATATTGAACTCAGTATAAGCCCTATAAGACATAAAATTGAATGAGTTTTTTAACCTTTAAAAAAGATCTCCATTTCATTTAGAAGGAGCTCAAGAGAGGTAGGACCATAGGAGAAGGGTATTATTAAGGGAGAAAGGGGGAAGTGGGGGCATCTTAAGTGGGAAAACCATGATGGAGGGGATGAGACAATGTGAAAGATAAATAATGCCTAGCTAGTTTTGAAAACCAGAGGGAACCATATTACTCCTACAACCTACTGACAAATTATACATTCCTGATCAAGAAATATATGTCTAGGTAAGGTTTATATGAGAATAATTGGTCTTTGCCCAAGATTTATCTATATGTCACACAGTAATTAAAAATAACAGACTGGTGGAACTAACCTTCTTGGATGTCTAACAGACATACTTTGAGGCCTATAATAATTTGGTCAGAGGGACATAAAGGACAGTTTTCGCTCCTTGCCTTCCTGGGTCGACTAGTTCCATGGCCTATGAGCATCTCTCTCAAAATGTCCTGTAATGGTGGTGGGTCACCTGTCCTCTTGATCAAGGAGGCCGAGGAGACCCCACCAGATGGACTTGAACCAGTGTCCGGTCTACAAAGAGGAGGGTCAACACAGAGGAATCACTTCCTCCATGTTTCCAAGCAAAGCCAACCATGGTCGAGCAGGACCTTTGACTTATCCTCACATAGGCAGAACCGGTAAAAGAAAGGAGCCAGGTGCTCCTCCCAAGCCCATGTGACCCCCTGAGGAACAGGCCCTCAAACGACCTAAGAGTAAAAATAAATTGGTTTAGCAGGGCCCAATGCCAGATAGGAGATACCTTCTTTTGAGTTGTTGGCCAGGGTGGCCCAAGGGACTCCCAGATAGTAACCCAGCATAGAACTGGGAAAATGAACAGCAGACCCCACTCTTATCTAAAGGAATATTGGTAACTGATTGCTGCTAGATGAGGAACAGCTGACCTTCCTAAAACAAAGACCTCTAGATATGCTGACTAGATTCACCAGATGGATAAGTAGTGGGGAAGGGCTGGGGGTGCCAACAACACAGCAGACAGGGGCAGGGATATCAGAGTATAAGGGCTCTAGTAGGGGGAGGGAGGCTATGGGAGGGCGCTGTCTTGGAAGTGGGCATATAGTCAAATAAGATGGTTTGGGATGTTCTGTGTGATATACACACACAAAATCAACAAATTTTTTAAAATGTATTATATTTGAGGAGGAAGCATGGAAATTTACATCATGCTAATTAGTAGAGGTGATAAACATTACCATTGAAATCTACCTGATGACTTTATAGACATACACAGGCACCAAGGATCCAAGTGTAACCGATTATGACTAGTAATAATCAGATACATACAAATTAGAGACGCATGCGCTAACATCTCAGTGTTAGTAGCAAAAACAATGAGTCTCTGCAAGGAACAATAAAATATTTTTTAAGTTTATTTATTTATATTTTATGTGTATAAATATTCTGCCTGCATATATGTAAGTGCATCACATGGGTGCTGTGTCCATGGAGACCAGAAGAGGGTGTTGAGTCCCCTGGAACTGGAGGTATAGACAGTTGTTAGGGCTTTGTGCATGCTGGGAACTGAACCTGGGTCTCTCCAAGAGCAGTGGTGCTCTTAACCACTGAGAGTCATCTCTCCAGTTCTACCACATCCCCACCTCTCACCTTTTTTCTCTTATCACAAACACAGACACAGACTCACACTTAAATCTAGATACATATGTGAAAAAGCATGTGATATTTGTCTATTTTATTTTATTATTTTATTTGTGAGTGTATTGCCTGCATATGTGTAAGTGCACCAGTGTCATACAGTGCCTGAAGAGGTCAGAAGAGGGCATTGGATACCGTGGACTGGAGTTACAGACAGTTGTTAGCTGCCATGTGGGTGCTGGGAAATGAACCCAGGTCCTCTGCAAGAGCAGTCAATGCTCTTAACTGCTGAGCCATCTCTCCAGCCCTTATTTTTTTCTTTTTTCCTCTTTCTTCTTTTTGCTTTGTTTTTTGAGACAAGGTCTCCCTGTAGCCCCAGCTGGCCTGGAACTCACTATTTAGACCAGGCTGGTCTCACACTCACAGAGATCCATCTTCCTCTGCCTCCTGAGTGCTGGGATTAAACACATGCACTATTACATGTGGAAAGAATGGGCTGGTATTTGTCTTTCTACTTATGATGTTGTATGTCATTTGACATGATCTCCAGTTGCACAAACGTCAACTCCAAGTGGACCATAGACCTCAATATGAAACCTGAAACTCTGAAACTGTTAGAAGAAAACATTGGCAGTAACCTACAAGATATAGGTGTAGGAAAGGACTTTCTCAATAGAACATCAGTTGCTCAGGAATTAAGGTCAACAATCAATAAGTGGGACCTCATTAAACTAAAAAGCTTCTGTACAGCAAAAGAAACAACCAAGGTGGGCAACCTGCACCCTCCATACTTTGTAGGCACCCAGAGTCATGTCACTTGGTCTTCTTCCTTGCTATTGTTTCACCCACCTGTAGGAATCTGGAAAGATACAGCTGTGGTTTCTGGAAAAACACAAGAAAATTCTTAACGCCATACTATTTTTTAAAAAATGTTTATTCATTATTTTAGGGACTGGAGAGACGGCTCAGAGGTTATGAGCACTGACTGTTCTTGCAGAAGAAGAGGGTTTGAATCCCAGCACCCATATGGTAGCTAACAACCATCCATAACTCCAGTTCCAGGAGATCTGTTGCCCTCTTCTGTCCTCCATGGGCATTGCATGACATGGGTGAACTTGCATACATGCATGTAGTACATGCTTACACATAAAAGAAAGCAAAATACATGCTTTATTTATTATTTTTATTTTATATATATGAGTGCATTGTCTGCATGTGTGTAAGTGCAACCTTGTCATGCACAGCTCTCCCCCTCTATGTCATGCAATGACCACAAATGTCAGAAGAAGGTGCTGGATTCCCCTGGAACTGGAGTTATGTAAGTTGTTAGCTGTCATGTGGGTGCTGGGAATCAAACCTGGGTCCTCTGCAAGTACAGCCTGTGCCCTTAACCACTTAGCCATCTCTCCAGACCCTCTACTCCATGTTATTAAGGACCAGGTTCTTTCCACATGCCCTCTTCGGATGTTTTCCAGCACACCAGTGGAGAGCTACCAGAAGTATGTTGACCATAATGATGCTCCATTGGTGTCACCATCTGATCGTTGCATGTGAAAAAATCTAAAGTTAGTAGAGTTTGTTTAAGAAGCCTAGAGGGAGAGGGAAAACCTCTTGTTCCCTCTTTTGTTTTTTAAGTTGAAGAGTTTAATCTATTATAAATGCACTCTGTTATGCTTGTCTCTGGGGGTTATACAGAATGCCAGTTATATGTAAAAGGTCCTATGTTTGAAAAATTTTACAAAAATTTTACTTCTATAAATGAGGTCATTATCAGTTTTAATGTGTTGCAAAGTCTAAGCTCAGCAATGCCTTCAAGCAATGATTTTTGAGATCTCTAATAATTTAATGTGCTTGTGCAGAGGCCCAAACAGAAAAATAAGCATCAGTGACAACATGGACTAAGTTTAAATGATCAAAACTATATGAGTAATAGTCATTTTTTTCATGTAGTCTAATTTTAATAAAAATCTTACCTTTTAACAGTTCTATATTAAGAATATTTTGAAAAAGAAATCAAGCAAATTTTTGTTATCTGATTATTATACAATTGAAATAAAATGTTTAATTAGGCCAGATGTGGGGCACTCACATTTAATCCCAGCACTTGGGAGGCAGAAGCAAGCAAATCTCTGTGAGTTTGAGGCCGTCCTGGTCTACATAGTGAGTTCCAGGCCAGCTGGGGCTACATGGAGACTCTGTCTCAAAAAGACCAAAAAAAAAAAAAAGTTTAATTAATATGTATATTTAGAACCTGTTTTGGAAGGAAATTCTAATAAAATTTTATGTATATAAAATTATGTATATAACAGTAAATTTTATGGATTAATGAAATCTTTATCTCATGATTTTCATGAATTCTATATTATACAAATGACAGAAAGAGAAACTAAAAGTTTTGTCTGCTGGGTGGTAGTTATTCCAGGGATTACAAAAGTGTGACAAATCTGAGTACTATGTACTGGTTCCTTTGTCTGATCTATTGGTTCTATCTGTAAAAATTGTTAATGCGTTAAGAATAGGATGTGAATTTATGGGAGAAAAGACTTATATAGGAAGTAATGGAATTTTATATGCAGTGAAATGAAAGGAATCTTGTCCTAAAAAAAGAGCAAATGAGGTGGGCATAGTGGTGCTTGCCTTTAATTCCAGCACTCAGGAGGCAGAGGCAGGATCTCTATGAGTTCAAGGGCAGCCTGGTTTACATAGTGAGTTCCAAGCTGGGGCTACAGGGAGAATCTATCTCAAAAATGACCAAAAAATTATTATTTTTATTTTATGTGTATGAGTGTACTGCCTACATGTGTGTAATGCACCCGTTAGCTGCCATTTGGGTGCTAAGAATTGAACCCAGGTCCCCTGGAAGAACGGCAAGTGTTCTTAATTGAGTCATCTCTCCAGCCCCTAGCCCCTCAACTTTTTTTTTTTTTTTTGTCTTTTTGAGACAGGGTCTCCCTGTAGTCCCAGCTGACCTGAACTTTCTGTGTAGACCAGGCTGACCTTGAACTCACAAAGATCTGCCTGCCTCTGCCTCCCAAGTGCTGGGACTAAAGACGTGTGCCACCATGTCTGGCCCTTCAACTTTTATATATAAATATTTACTAAGATTATTTTCATTTTTATATCCTTTTAATATTTTCCCTTATTTATAGTTTATCTTAACATGCTGAGACAGTTGTTAACAAATGAATTTACCATCTGTTGTGATAACTTTCTTGATGTGGATATTAGGCAATATTTGCCCGTTTCTCACAAGTTTTTTTATGATAAACCAATGTTTGATCCCATCAAAGGGAACAATAGATCAATTTTTCCAGTTAAAGTCACATTTTTTTAGAGTAGCTGAGAATAATCCATAATAAGAATTTGAGGAGCTAGAGAGACATCTCAGCTGTTAAGAGCACTGGCTACTACTGCAGAGGACCTGAGTTTTATTCTCACCAGCACCCTCATTGTGGCTAACAACTGTCTGTAACTCCAATTCTGGGGGATCTGATGTCCTCTTCTGTCCTCCATGGACATTGCATGGCATGGGTATACTTACGTACATGCCTGAAAAAACAATTTTATGGTGCACGCCTTTAATCCCAGCACTGGGAGGCAGAGGCAGGTGGCTCTCTGTGAGTGCAAGGCCAGCCTAGTCTACATAGTGATTTCCAGGACAGCTGGGGCTACTGGGAGACCCTGTCTTGAAAAGTTCCCCCCCAAATGCTTTACATGTATATTATATATGCATATGTATTTATAGATGATATATATCACCTTGAAATGAATAAATGAGTGATGAGAAGAAACACCACAAATTTTCTAGAATCAGGAAGCCTGGGATCCGGACATGGAACTTCTGTCTGGCTCCATGAAGGCTCCTTTCTCAGTCTTCCTCCACATCCTCCACCTCCTCCACGTCCTCGCCTCCTCCACC
>NW_008360304.1:1379291-1408390 GCF_000622305.1 Nannospalax galili | reverse complement strand
GAAACCCTGTCCAAAAAAAAACAAAAAAAAAAAAAAAAAAAGAATTAATCAGTATAATCTGAATCAGTAACATCTGAGCAAATAAAATATTTTTTTTTTGGTGTTTTTGAGATATGGTCTCCCTGTAGCCCCAGCTGGCCTGGAACTCACTATGTAGACCAGGCTGGCCTTGAATTCACAGAGATCTACCTGCCTTTGCCTCCCAAGTGCTGGGATTAAAGGCATGTACTACCATGCCCAGCTTAATTTTGTGGTTTTAATTAACTTTGCTATACTCTCAGTAGTTATGAGAAAATTATCAATATTCTAGGGTTAAGGAGGGACTAAGTTTGTCTCTTATGGCATTGCAAACATATAGGTGGGTCCATATCTCCTGTAGACTGAGGGACTGAAAATTTACTGGGAGGGTCCCATCCAAAGCATATTGTTAGTGACAAAACAGAGCATGCCATAAGTTGCTTTTACTATAAACACCTTTATACTATGAAATCAGTAATAATAGCTCCTGTTGGAAATATTTTATTCCTTAATTGTTTTCAAGAGCACAATGCCTTTATTATATGATTGTTTTATTTTCATCCTCTTGATCACTGAGTCAGGAGGGCAGCATGGCTCAGGAGGTTTGGGGGGGCTACGTTTTGAGATGAACATGCTTGAATCTAAACTGGCAGGGCCAAATGCCATATCCAGTCAGCTTCTCAGTGAATTTAAACAGCACATGATAATTTACCAATATACAAAAAAAGGAATTTGTTTCTTGTAGAATTGAACTTAGTGGTTTGTACTGGTTCCTGTCTTCTTAATATCCTATATAGATACTTTTAGATGAACCTTATCATTTTGAAGTGTCACTTTCTAATATCTCCAACTTTCATAAGATCATGAGTATGAGGCAGTTAATGCCATAATCAAGGAGAATCAAGCCAACAAAAATATCTGCCTTTACTATTGTCTAACTTGAGTTTCTCCCCAGCTATATTTGGGGTGACAAGATGCTTGAAAGGTTATATCCATAATTAGTTAGCTTGTGTCTGTAAATGGAATCAATCAATCTTAAAAACTTATCTTGTCTCCTATATTGATATTTTTCATAGAGGCCACTTTTTATTTTTATTTTAACTCTAGGCCAAGCTTGAATGCAAAAAAATCAGTAGTCTAGCTTTTAATGCAAGCTTTCCCCCCCCAAAGCTTTGATAAATTAAATTTGCAAATTAGATAATCTACTCCATCAGGGTAACTTTAGCTACCATATACCAACCCCAAAGAGGAAGTTGCTGCTTTACTGTATTTTTCATTATAACCCACAATCATGGATTACCACAAGGGCTTCACGCCTTCTCCACAAAGCATTCCTTATCAGATAGAGGTTTATCTTGAGCATTATCAATGAAATGGCTAGTTTGAGGGGCATAAACTTTTCTTTATATTCGTGAATATAAGAATGACTTTTATAATATGAACAATATCTGGATTAATGACTTTGCCTTGTTCCAAGAAGCTACTCTTTATAATGTAAAACAAGCTCACTGAGGTATGTTGGCCTCTTGTGGCCTGGACATGTGACCTCCATACCCTGGGACCCCACTTTGCCCTCTACCCAAGATAGTCAATGCATGTGGGTATACTTGGATTAGCATATCAAAGCACTGAATGTAGCATTTTCATATTCATATTCTCATTGGAAGCCCTGAGAATTAAGACATATGTTTGACATTGTATGAGATATTTTTTAAAAAATATTTTATTTATTATTTTAATTTTATGTGTATGAGTGTATTGACTGCATGTAAGTGAGTGCACCCGTGTAGTGCAATGCCGCAGAGATCAGAAGAGGGCTTCGGATTCCCCTGGAACTGGAGTTAAGAACGGTTTGTAGCTGCCATGTGGGTGCTGGGAATTGAACCCTGGTCCTCTGCAAGAGCAGTCAGTGCTCTTAATCGCTGAGCCATCTTTCCAGCCCCTATATGAGATATTTCAAGCCTAGGAACCAAAGGGCAATATTCTCTGATAAGATAAAGATGGAGTCAAGCTTGTAGTCCCGCATAAAGGCTGGAGAGATGGTTTGAAATAAAAGCACAGGTGAGGCCTGGCTCTGGAGCCATAGTTTCATGAAAGAGCTGAAGAAACAAACTCCTAGAGGTCTGTTCTTCACAATTAAAACTAAATGCTAAGAGTAAGGCTGATTCTTTTATTCAGGTATAACTGTAATGTGATATACAAAGGTTCCAAAATGTGTTTAACTCATCTCCACATAGAAGAAACAGAAAGAGAAGCCCCAGAGTGATGCGCTCCTTTCAGATTTTTTTCCTACTCGGTCACATTCATTCTAGAGTACCTTCATCTGTGAACCAAGGATTATGTTTAACTATAGCTTCTAACAATTCCTCTATTTTAGATTCTGCCACCTGCATTCCTGACTGCTTTAATAAGCATTTAAGTAATTTTAATGTTTAGTTTCTTGAGACGGATTTGTCCCCATTGTTATCCTGGTTTGCATAAAACTTAAAAGTACTACTTACATATTCATGGTTACAACTCTGCACCAAGGCTACCAACAACTGTCTGTAGTTTCAGTTTCTCTGTTTTACTTTCTTCACTCTAACAGACCTTCTCTTGAGTCTCTGTTCAAGCAGCACTCTGCTAGGTCCAGTGTGGCAGGGGTACAGAGAATCCTCAAAGAGGTACAGCACAGCATGAAGGAAAGACTCAATGTTTAATAAGAATCTCAATCTCAGCCCGAGGCTGTGGCGCATGACTTTAAGCCCAGCACTGGAAAGGCAGAAGTAGGTGGATCTCTGGGAGTTCAAGGCCAGCGTGGTCTACCTAATGAGTTCCAGGACAGCTGGGGCTACAGGGAGACCCTGTCTCAAAAAAAAAAAAAAAAAAAAAAAAATCAATCTCAAGAGTGGGGACCAGGAGGCTCTTTGCTGAGGGAACAGAGGCCCCAAGATCCTGTTCTACTGTGTATTTATTTCTTTAACCTGTTTAAGCAGGGCAAACAAGGTGACTTTTATTCATTTCAATATGTCTTGAGAAAATACCTCAAGATTCCTTTTTTTTTTGTCTTTTTGAGACAGGGTCTCCCTGTGGACCCAGCTGACCTGAACTCACTATGTAGACCAGGCTGGCCCTGAACTCACAGAGATCCGCCTGCCTCTGTCTCCTGAATGCTGGGACTAAAGACATGTGCCACCACACCCAGCAAAATCTCAAGATTCTTATGTACATTATTTTTTTTTTAATTTTATGTGTACATGTGTATAGCCTGTATGTAAGTGCACCCTTGTTTTGCAAAGCCCAAGGAGGTCAGAAGAAGGTGTCAATTCCCCTGGTACTGGAGTTACCAATGGTTGTTAGCTGCTGGGTACTGGGAATCGAACCTGGGTCCTCTGAAAGAGCAGCCAGTGCTCTTAACCACTGAGCCATCTCTCCAGCTCCCTAGGTACATTATTTTGAAGGAATGAATTTTTTTACTACAGTGAAGACTAGGTAAACTTAACAGGGCATTGTGACCAGCGGTAGCGTCTTATTTCCATCTATAATTTGTGGGTGGGGGCACTGTGTTCCTTTGTCTTCCTCAGCACACATGCCTATGCAGTTTTTGCTGCATAGGCATTCTTGATTTCCATTTCTTTCTCTAGATTTGGGAGATTTTCTGCTGTAAGTGCACTGAATAGATTCTCTATTCCTTTGGTTTCCATTTTAGCTCCTTCTTCTATTCCTTGGATTCTCAGGTTTGGTCTCTTGGTCATACCCCACAGTTCTGAGAATCTATGGTGATGTTCTTTGATTGTTTTTCTTGGTTGATGTTTGAAGGTATTTCCCTGACCTTGCCCTCCATCCCTGGTATTCTTTCTTCTGCTTGTTCAGGTCTATCAGTGATGGTTTCCTGTACATCTTTTCATTTGATTCACTGAGTTTTCATTTCCAACATTTCTAATTTTTTTCTTCAAGATCTCAATTTTCTGGCAGAATCGTGTCGTCCGTATTGCTGACTTTTTCATCCATTTTGCTTTCTTTTCCTTTCTGTTGCTGCCTTTCCTTTCTAGGCCCTGGGTTGATTTCATCAGCTTGTTTGTATCTTCTTTGAGTTCACTGATCGCTTTCTTTTTTTTTCTTTTCTTTTTTTTGGGGGGGTGGGGGCACAGGGTCTCTACTAGTCCTGGTTGCCTGGAAACCAGTTTGACCTTGAACTCCTGTAGAGATCCACCTGCCTGTGCCTCCTGACTGCTAGGATTTTTTAAAAAAAAAAATTTATTTATTTATTATTTTTATTTTATGTGTATGCATGTATTGCCTGCATGCAGGTAAGGGCACTTGTGTTGTGTAATGCGCACAGAGGTCAGAAGAGGCTGTTGGATCCCCTGGGACTGGAGTTACAGACAGTTGTTAGCTGCCATGTGAGTGCTAGGATTCAAACCCAGGTCTTCTGCAAGAACAACCAGTGCTCTTAACCGCTGAGCCATCTCTCTAGCCCCCTGAGTGCTAGGATTAAAGGCATGCACCAACATACCCTGCTCATTGATCCTTTTCACTAATAAATCTTTAAATATTCACCTGACTTTTTTATTTTTTTTATCTATTTCAGTATCTTTGGATTTAGTGGCTGAGGAGTTTGGATCATTTGGAAATGGCATGTTCCTTTCCTTTTGCATGTTGCCTGGTGTCTGTATTGTGATCTATCTTTTCTTGGTTTGGATATTTCTTCCAGTTTTATTTGCAGCCTTTCTTATTAAGCAGATTACTTGTGAGTGCTCATTCCCAATGTCCCTCAGAGAAGCGAAAGCAAACCACCAAACCATATAAGATATTGAAATACATTTAATATCAGTTCAAACCACTAATATATCATCAGTGATCATAAAAAAGACAATATAGAATTTGCTATGAAGTTAAAAATTACTTAGTGTGCTCACTTCAACAGCACAGATACTAAAAATGAAATGATACAGAGAAGATTAGCTCGGACCCTGTGCAAGGCTGACCAGGCTCCAGGGAACAGACTCACACCAAGGGTTATCTGGGGACAGAAACTTGGCTTGATAGGCTTTAACATATATGACAGAATTCATGAAAACTTGTGGGGGCCATGAGGGATGTCTAAATATGATCAATATACATTGCATGAAATTCACAAAATATCAATAAAAATTTAGAAAAAAATTATTTAGGATACAGTCAAGCATGGTGGCACAAGCCTTTAATCCCAGCTCTCTACTATAGGGAGACCCTGTCTCAAAAAGATAAAAATAAATTCAGGATAAATGTGGAAAGAGTAAATGATTGAGATAAAGGTAGAAGCAAGGGAAAAGGGAAAAATGGAGGATAAGAAAGGTTAAATAAGTGAAAGGAGAAAGAAAAGGAAGAATGAGAAAAATGTTTTGGGTGGAAGATAAGAAAGCAAGAGGTCCAAAAACAATTTTAAAGCTGGGAGTGATGACTCATGCCTATAATCACAGCACTTGGTAGCTGGATACAGAAGGAGTTCTAAGCCATTTTTGACTGTATAGTTCTAGGTTGGTCTTGGCTACATGAGTTTCTTTCTCAAGAAAAACAAACAAACAAGAACAGCAAATAAAAATAAAAAAGAGAAAAATAAATAAATAAAAATCCAAACTAGAAAAAAAAAGAAAAAGAAAAGAAAGATTTATAAGTAATGAGAAAGTTTGAAAGCAACATTAGATAAATGCAAGAAAGGGAATTAAAATATAAACAGGGACTGGAGAGAGGGCTCAGCAGTTAAGAGCACTGGCTGCCCCTGCATAAGGCCTGGGTTCCATTCCCTGTACCCACGTGGCAGCTAATAACCATCTGTAGCTCTCGTTCCAGGCATCCGATGCCCTCTTCTGACCTCTGAGGGCACTGCATGAACATGGTACACTTACATGCAGGCAAAACATTCATACACATAAGAAATAAATAAGTAAAAATTTAAAAGCCATTACGGATTTTTTTTTTTTTTGAGACAAGGTGCTAAGGAACTCAGACTGGCCGTGAGGTTAAAAGAAAAATAAAAAAAATAAAGCTAGGCTTGCTGGCACACACTTTTAATCCCAGCACTTGGGAGGCAGAGGCAGGTAGATCTCTTCAAAGCCAGCCTGGTCTACATAAGTTCCAGGCCAGCCAGGGCTACATAGTGAGACCCCCATCTCAAAAAACAAACAAAAAAAGAAAATAATAAAAGAAAAGCAATAGGATACAGTAAAAATAATAACAGTTTAGAGAAGACAAGAGGGAGAAAGAGAGAGAGAGAGAGAGAGAGAGAGAGAGCAAGAGAGAGAGACTGAGAGAATATGAAGGGAAAGGAAAAACAAGAATCTCCTGGAGCTGAAGTTATAGGTGACAGTGATCCACCCAATCAATGCAGGGGGTGGGAACCAAACTTCGAGAACAGTACGCCCCCACATTTTTTTTTTTTTTTTTTAAAAAGACAGTCTCCTGTAGCCCCAGCTGAACTTGATCTCACACAGATCCTCTGGAACTGGAGTTACAGGCAGTTGTAAGCTGCCATATGGATGCTGGGACACAAACTCCAGTATTCTGGAAGAGCAGTAAGTATTCTTAAAACCACTGAGTCATTCATCCAGCCTCCTATTTTGCTCTGTAGCTCAGGCTAGCCTCCAATTTGCATTTCTCCTGCCTCAACTTCCCAAGTGTCTTGGACTACAGGTATGTACAACCATATCTGGCTTATATCTATTTTTGAAAAATTGCATGAAATTTACCATAGTACCTTTTTGATGCATAATTTAATGAGTATATTCACAAATTATTCAACCTTCATTTTCAGAAAGTTTTTTCATTATCTCCCCAATAGTCATGTATCCATTAGATGGAAACTCCATGTTTTCTCCTACCTCAGCTCATGGTAAGGTCTATTCTAGTTTCCCTCTTCATTACTCTGCCTATTCTAAGATTCTCACATAAGTGGAATCATACATTATTGGATTTTTGTTTTTTAAATGTGGGGCCTGGAGAGATAGCTCAGTTGTTAAGAGTCCTGGTTTTGCAGAGGACCCAAGTTCCATTCTCAGCACCTATATGGTGGCTAACAACCATCTGTAACTCCAGTTCCAGGGACTGACACCCTCTTCTGATCTCCATAGGCATTGTATGACCTGGGTGCACTTACACACATGGAGCTAATGTACTCAAACACATAAAAAAAATAATTTAAAACATTTTTTGGACTTATTTATTTTTACTTGTATTCCTGCAGAGGCCAGAAGACGGCATTATATTCTATGGAGCTGGAGTTACAGACTGTTGTGAACCACCTAATGTGGGTGCTGGGAACTGAACTTAGATCTTCTGGAAGACCAGGAAGGACTCTTCACCATTGACCCATCTTGCCAGCCCCACTTTTTGCTTTCTTGATAAGTCTTTTGATGCACAAATGGTTTTCACTGTGATGAAACCTAAGTTGTCTGCTTTTTCTTTGTTGTCAGTGCTTTTGGTTTCATATTCAAGAAGTCATTGCCAAATCAAAATCAGGAGGCTTTTCCCTGATGGTTTTGGTGAGGTGGTTTTTGTCTGTCTGTTTTGGTTGTTGTTATGGGTTTATGCTGTAGTTCTTTTGGGGGGGGTTGATTTTGTTTTATTCTCCTTTTCCCAAGACAGGGTTTCACTACAAAGTCCAAGCTGCCTTCAAACTCGTGGCTATCCTTCTGCCTCAGGCCCCAGAGTGGTGGAATTACAGGCATGCACCACCATGCCTAGTACCCCTACATTCTTTTTTAATTTTTAGAGTTTAAATTTTAGAGTTTTAATTTTATGGTTTAACTTTAGGTTTTATGGTTAGGGCTTTACTCTCTGTTTTGCTTTGTTTTATTTTGAGACAAAGTCTCATTCTATAGTCCTGACTGGGCTAGAATTCACTACTTGAACTCACTATGTAGACCAGGATGGCCGTGAACTCATAGAGATTCATCTACCTCTGCCTCCTGAGTGCTGGGATTAAAGGCATGCACCAGCACACCTGGTGGCTTTACTAATTTTGGTGTTAATTTTGTAGATGGTGTCCTCTGAACACAGTATACAGTTTCCCCAGTACTGTTTGTTGATAACACTGCTTCATTGAATGGCTTTGGAACACTTCTTTGAAGGCATTTAACTGTAAACTGAAATCACCTGTGTAAAAGATTACATACCATGACCAAATTGCATTAATTCCTTGGATATCATGTAAGACAGGAAAATTGATAAATAAAGAAATTGGGGGCTGGAGATATAGCTGAGCAGTTAAGGGTACTTGCTGCTCTTGCAGAGGACCTTAGCTTAGGTCCCAGGACCCACATGACAGCCCACAACTTGTCTGTAACTCCAGTTGCAGAGGATCTGATGCCCTATTCTGGCCTCTGTAGTCACTGCATGCACTTGGTACATTTACATACATGCAGGCAAAACTTTCATACATATTAAAAATAATAAATGAAATCTTAAAAAAGAAATGGATAGCTGAGCATGGAAGCACACACCTTTAGTCCCAGCACTTGGGAGGCAGAGGAAGGTGGATCTCTGTGAGATTGAGGCCAGCCTAGTCTACAAAGTGAGTTCCAGGCCAGTTTGGGATACAGGGAGATCCTGTCTCAAAAAAAATGAATAAACAAAAAAAGAAAGAGAGAAATTGGTATTATAGGCAGGAAATTTTGTATGTGTATGTGCATTCATTTGTATGAATGTGGGCATGCATGGACTATGGTGTGTGTAGGTCAGAAGACAACCTTGGATGGTCCTTGCCTTCACCTACTTTGAGACAGGGTCACTTTGGTGTTTTTCCATTGTATAGGCCAGGTGTTTTTCCATTGTATAGTTGGTCTGGGAGCTTCCGGGAATTCCCTGTCTCAGCCTCTCATCTTCCCCACGGGAGAGCTGGATCACAGACACTACTAGGGCTCTCAGGATTCAAACTCAGGTCATCATGCTCATACAACAAACACTTTTTAAATTTTTTAATTAATTAATTAATTAATTAATTTTATTTTATGTGTACGAGTGTATTTCCTGCATATATGTGAGTGCACCCGTGCCATGCAGTGCTGTGGAGATCAGAAGAACAATTCAGATTCCCCTGGAACTGGAGTTAAGTTTTTCCATTTCATTTATTGTTTTATTTTATGATTTTTGTTTCGTTGTTTTGTTTGAGACAAGGTCTCCCTGTGGCCCCAGCTGGCTTGGAACTCACTAGGTAGACCAGGCTGGCCTTGAACTCCCAGAGATCCACTTGCTTCTGCCTCCCAAGTGCTGTGATTAAAGATATATACCAACATACTTGGTGAAAATTTATATTTGTAATGACAGGAGTTGTTTTATTTTTTTCAGCCAGCATCCTACTGTATAGCCCTGACTAGTCTTTAACTCCTTTTATAGTCCAGGCAGGCCTTGAACTGGTGACCCTCCTGCTTTTGCCTCCTGAGGCCTGGGATCTCAGGTGTTTAATGTTCACCCAGTCTGACTGAGATCGTCTTTATTGTGGGGAAGGACCAAATGCTTGACAAAATTAAGAAGCTAGTATTTTGGTAAGATGAAATCTCAAAATGAACAAGAATAATTCGTATTAACTGGGTGTGAGTGTGCATGCCTGTAATCTCAGCACTTAGAGGCTGGAGGATCAATTCAAGTTCCAGGCCAGCCTAGTCTTCATAGCAAACTTCAGGCCAGCCAGGGGTATACAGAAAGATCTTGTCTCAGGAAAGAAAAAAGGGGCCAGATGTGGAAGTGCATACCTCCCAGCACTTGGGGAGGCACTCCAGCAGACTTCTGTGAGATTGAGGCCAGCCTGGTCTGCATAGTGGGTTCCAGGCCAGTTCTGACTTCATAGTGAAACCCTGACTAAAAACAAAACAAAACAAAGAAAAAAACCATAAAGAATAAGAAATTGTTTTCACTTGTCCTTGCTACTTGCTTTATGCAAAGTAGCTAGAATAACATGACAAACTGCACCTAGGCTTTGTTGAAATAGTAAACTAGCACAGAACAGTGACTAAACTGTCCACCAAAATCAATTTCAGAAGATTTTTTAAATTGATTTTAATTTTATGTGTATGAGTATTTTTCCTGCATGCAAGTGTACCTGTGTCATGCAAAGCCCATGGAGGCCAGAAGAGGGTGTTGGATACCCTGGAACTGAAGTTACTGATGGTTTTTAGGTGCCGTGTAGGTGCTAGGAATCGAACCTGGGTCCTTTGGAAGAGCAGTCAGTGCTTTTAACTGCTGAGCCATCTCTCTAGCCCCTTTGTTTTCAGAAGAATTGTTAAGACTCAAAGTATTTGTTTTAAAATTACTACTGTAGTGACTGGGGATGTGGCTGTGCTGGTAGAATGCTTGCCTAACACTCATGAAACCCTAGTGTGATCTCCAGCACTGTAATAAACTATGCCTGTAATCTGGAACCATTCCAACAGTCTGGAAGTAGAGGCAGGAAGATCAGAAGTTCAAGATCATTCAGTCCTACATAGTGAATTTGAGGTCAGCCTAGTATACATAAGAACCTGTTTCAAAAAAGAAAAAAAAAATTCTAGTGTGGAACTGAAGGTGTAGTTCAGTGGTACAGCATGTGCTTAGCATGTGTAAAAAGTCCTCATTCAGTAGGCTGTGGCAGGAGGCTCACAAATTCAAGGACACAATGGATCAGGTCTCATACTTAAAAGTAAAAGAGGGCTGGAAGTATTTATCAGTGGTAGAACCTTGTGTAGCTGGTATGAGGCTCTAGGTTCAACCTCAAGTCTCTCTCTCTCTCTCTCTCTCTCTCTCACACACACACACACACACACACACACACACACACACACATTCAGGACGTTCTTGGCACCATTATGAGAAATCTGCTGATTATACAGGGTTTATTTATTTTCCATTGGTCTATATGTCTGTCTCTACATGATTTTTAGTTTTTCTGATTTATTTACTTTTTAAAATTTTATTTTATTTTGTGTGTATGAATGTTTACCTTCATGTGTCTAAATGCACCATGCAGAGACCAGAAAAGGACATCAGATCCCCTGGAAATGGAGTTATATTTTAGCTGCCTTGCATGTGCTAGGAACCAAACCCTGGTCCTTTTGCAAGAGCAGCCAGTGCTCTTAACATCTTAACTTCGGAGCCATCTCTTCAGCTCCCCCTCCCCCCCTTTTTTTGGATAAGGACTCACTTGGTGCAGTCTTTGATTACTGGAGCTTTGTACTAAGTTGTGTGAGTTCTCCAAATATGGTCTTCTTTTTAAGGAATTTGGGGGCTAGAAAGATGGCTCAGTAGGTGAAGGTGCTTGATACCAATCTTGATGATTTCAGTTGGATCCCAAGGACCCACATAGTAGAAGGAGAGAACTGACTTCTACAAGTTGTCCTCTGACCACCACACTCATGTCACAGCACACAGATACACACAGACACACACACACAGACACACACACACATACACACACAAAAAAATAAGTAAATAAATAATTCTGATGAAAGCCCTATTACAAAGTAAACAGACATTCTCCATTGTAGTTCTTATACTATGCCAGAGTACAAATGATCTGAGTAGAATTTGATTGTCATTTGGAAAATATTATCAACATTGTTACAATGTTTTAAATTTACAATTTTTTTTTTTTTTGGTCTTTTGAGATAGGGTTTCTCTGCAGTCCCAGCTGGCCTGGAACTCATTATGTACACCAAGCTGGCCATGAACTCACAGAGATCTGCCTGCCTCTGCCTCCCAAATACTGGGAGGCATGTCAGGTGTTTTACAAATATTTTTTAAGGGGCTTAAGAGCACTGGTTGTTCTTGACGAAGATCCGGGTTTGAATCCCAGCACCCACATGGGGGTTAACAACCATCCATAACTCCGGTTCCAGGGGATCCCACACCCTCTTCTGTTCTCCATGTGCACTGCACGACACAGGTGCACTTACACATATGCAGGCAATACACTCATACACATAAAATAAAAATAAATAAATCCCCCCCAAAATTAAAAAAAAAAACAAAGTCTTGTTTCCTGTGCCTGCTGGAAGATGTAGAGCTTAGCTTCCACTGCTCCTCCTCCAGCCACCTCTGCTGCCATGCCTCCTTGCCAAGACAGACTGTAATTCCCCTGGAACCATAAGCTCAAATAAACTCTTCCTTCTATAAATTGCTTTGGTCAGTGTTTCTATCACAGCAACAAAAAAGTGACTAATACAGTAATTGGTACCAGAGAGTGGGCTGTTGGCTGTGAAGAACTTGACCATGTGGGGTTTTGAAGAAATGTACAAGACTTTGGAAGTTTGGGCTAGAAAAGCGGTTGACTGCTGTAAGCAGAGCTTAACATGCCAGTTTAGTAAACGCCTGGAACAAAGTAGGGCTGAGAACAATGTAGTTTCAGAGGAAAATAAGGACTTAAGCAGCACTTGGGATATTTTGGCAGAGTCTGGCTGGAGTCTACCCTCGACCAAAAAGCTTGCCTGAGGCTAAGTTGAAAAGCAATGGACTAATTTCTCTGGTGGAAGAAATTTCAAGACAGGCTAATGTAGAAATGGTGGTGTGGCTGTTAGAAGAGCACTAGGAAGATAAATGTTGGAGCCCTGGCATGTGATGGAGAGGATCCCATTGATAAGGAGAGTAAAGTGATTAAAGAGGGGCCTAGAGGGTCAAACTTAAACAATGGAGAGAGTGCCTCCAGGACAAGACCACACCCAGTCAAGCCTCCAAATTGCAGGGGCCATGGAATAAAAAAGCTTCTAAAACGGATAAAGCAGGCTGGAGTCCGCCCCAAATTGGCAGTCAAACTTGGCAGTGTTGTTCACCCAGTGCTGGCTTTAGAGGCATGAAAGATGGAAGAGTGAAGGGTCATCAATTCTTCCTCCTTGGTTTCAGAGAGCCTCAGAGGCCAGGCAGCATGGATCAGGGGTGCTCCTGCACAGAGAAGGCCCCGAGAGGCCATTGTGTGAAGCTGTGAAGGTGAAGCCTGGTTGGCAATGGAGACCCCAAGAAGTTCATGATGCCAGAGCTGTGAGGCATCTACCAAGAAGACCTGCACACAGGGAGTGGTACCAGCACAAGAGAGAGATGTGTGTTACACAGCAAAGCCAGAGAGGCTGAGCCATCTAAGCTCTTTGGAAGTAAAGTCCCAGAAGTTTGACATGGAGCTACTGGATTTGATGTTTGACCTGCTGTTTTTTGGTCTTGTTTTGGTTCAGTATTTCCTTATTATGCTTCCATTCCTCCCTTTTGGAATGGTAATGTGTATTCGGTTCCACTGTGTGTTGGGAATATGTAATTTGTCTTTTGATTTTATAGAGGCTTACAGCTATAATATTTACCTGAGTCTCAGAAGAGACTTGGACTGTTGACTTTTGAATAGTATTGAGACTGATAATGACTATGGGGACTTTTAAAATTGGGCTAAATGCATTTTGCATTTTATATGGTCATGAGCCTATGGGGGGTGGAATGTGGTTGTTTGAATGAAAATGTTTTCCATAGGCTCCAAGTATTTGGACATTTTGTCCCCAGATGATGGCATTGTTTTGGGAGGTATTAGAAGGTGTGGCTATTCTAGAGAAAGCACATCACTGGGGGTGGGTTTAGAGAGTTCTTAAGCCTTGCTGTATCTCCAGTTGCTCTCTTGCTTCCTGTGCCTGCTGGAAGATGTAGAGCTTAGCTTCCACTGCTCCTCCTCTAGCCGCCTCTTCTGCCATACCTCCCCACCAAGACGGACTGTAATTCCCCTGGAACCATAAGCTCAAATAAACTCTTCCTTTTATAAAAAAACAAAACAAATATTTTTTAAGCTGGTGTGGTGGCACATATCTTTAATCTCAGCACTTGGCAGGCAGAGGTAGGCAGTTGTCTGTGAGATCAAGGCCAGCCTGGTCTACACAGTGAGTTCTAGGCCAGCTGGAGCTACAGGGAGACCCTGACTCAAAAAAAAATCAAACAAAAAATATTTTAAAAATAGTATATATTGGCCAGGTGTGGTGGTGCACACCTTTAATCCCAGCATTCATGAGGCAGAGGCAGGCTGATCTCTGTGAACTTGAGGCCAGCCTGGTCTACATAGTGAGTTTCAGGCCAGCTGGGGCTACAGGGAGATCCTGTCTCAAAAAGACAAAAAAAAAAGGAAAGAAAGAAAGAAAGGAAAGAAAGAAAGAAAGAAAGAAAGAAAGAAAGAAAGAGAAAAGAGTATATATTGGGGCTGAAGGTTTTAGTAGTTCAGAGCATTGGCTGCTCTTGCAAAGGACTGGGATTTTGTTCCCAGCACCCACATACCTAAGAACCATCTCCAGTTCCAGGGGATCTGACACCCTCTTCTGGCCTCCTGTGGCATTGTATGGTACACATATATACATTCAGGCAAAATACCTATACATATAAAATCAAAATTAAATAAATTTTAAATTAAAAAATATGTGTCTATGGTGTTGTAGGTGCAGCTCAGTTGTTAGAGTGCTTCCTTAGCATTCACAAAGCTCTGAATTTGATCCTCAGTACTACATAAACCAGATGTGATAGTGCACTCCTGCTATCCCAGCACTCAGGGGGTATAGGCAGGAGGATCAGAAGTTTAAGGTCATCCTTGGTTATATATTTCAAGGGCAGCCTGGGCTACATGAGACCATGTATAAAAAAGTACACACACACACACACACACACACATTGTGAAACGCTGTCCTCCAGACATGAAGTGGTAATTGCCTTCTTGAACTCTCAACAAGTGTAATTTCCTGCATGAGACCTTTACAAGATTGGTTTTTATTGATAGCCCATCATAAAGGGGAGGGAGGGGCTCATTAACTGTTGATGCAGGGTTCATCTTGTTATTGATATATTGTGTGTGTGTGTGTGTGTGTGTGTGTGTGTGTGTGGTGTACAAATGCCATGGTGCACATGTGGAGATCAGAGGACAACTTGTAAGAGTTGGTTCTCTCTTTCCATCATTTGAGTCCCTGGTTTTGAATCCAGGTCTTCAGGTTTTTTTTTTTTTTTCAATAGTGTGCTGAATAGCTTTAGTGTCAACTTGACACACCTGGGTTGAGGGAGCCTCAACTGGCGAATTTCCTCCATTGAACTGGCCTGTGGCCATGTCTGTGGGGTATCTTCTTGACAGTTGAGTGATGTGGGAGGGCCCAGCCCACTGTGGGTGGTGCCACCCCTGGGCAGGTGGGCCTGTATTGCATAAGAAAGCAGGTTGAGCAGGGGCCAGGGAAGCAATCCAGTAAGCAGCATTCCTCCATGGCCTGTGCCCCAGCTCCTGCCTCCAGGTTCCTGCCTTGAGTTCCTACCTTGGGCTCCCTGATGAACTGTGACCTGGGAGATGTAAGATAAAATAAACCCTTTCCTCCCCAAGTTGGTATTGGCCAGAGTATTTTGTCATAGCAATGGAGAAACAAACTAGAACAAATAGGTAACTTTTTTTTGTATTGAGCTTTTTACATTTCATACAACATGTCCCACTCAACCAGGTCTTCAGAGTTACGCTGCAGATGCTTTTATCTGCTGAGCCACCTTGTCAGCCCATTTTCTTTTTTTTTTCTTCTTTTTTTTGAGACAGGGTCTCCCAGTAGTCTCAGTTGCACTATGTAGACCAGGCTGGCCCTGAGCTCACTGAGATCTTCCTGCCTCTTCCTCCCAAGTGCTAGGACTAAAGGTGCATGCCACCATGCCCAACTTCCAAGACATTTTCTTTAGTGATGTAGCTGTATGTTCCTACCAGCAACTCCCCTATGCTCCTGTAGCTAACCCTAATTAAGTCTCAGTTCCACTTGAGTAGAATTGTTCTTTTTCCTTATCATTGTACTAAAGAGTGGATGAGGAAAAATAAGCACACAAAAGTGCCCATCCAGGCCACTTGAAAGCAAATGTAAAAAGATTTACGTTCAGCTGGAATTCCTAGAAAAGAAACTGACAAAAGTCAAATTTAGTGCTCTTGAGTCTTAGGGAGACTTTCATGCCTGAACATGAGCTTATGGAAGGCATAGATCATAAAATGGTGCAAGTAAAAAAGACTAAGTTTATCCAAAGGGTAGGTAGTTATCACCCCCCAAGAGTAACCTTTTGCATTCCTATAAGGAAGTATACTTTGGATAGAAATTGTTTGCCTAGCCTGGGGTCGTCTCTGAAGCCAAGTATGGTTGGCTAATTGGCTAATGGAGGAGTGATGCCCAAAGTACCAGCTCAGAGCCTGTTAGACCCAGGGAGCCAACTCAAGTGGTAGTTGAGGCAGGCAGGAACATGACCCTGCTGCTTACTGGCCCTGGGCCAAGCTGGATAGTTTGAACTCATCACACTGAACCTGTCAGAGTTGTATGGTGCTCCTGTGATAGCACCTCAGGATGAGGAGGAAGAAGCTCAGCTAATGGAGGATGACTATGGATTGTGGAGTGCTAACTAAACTAGTGCCTCTCACCATCCACAATGCTGTTCCCAACATTGAATTTTTCAAGAAACGATTGATAAACATAATGGAATCCTTTTATGCTATATTGGAACATGCTGAAATTTTTCCTGGCACCAAAGGTAATGATATTAGTCCAAAAACCTACTGAAAAATTACACATACAATATCTCTACATGAGTCTATGAGTATAGCTGAAGATTACATAACAAGAAACAGTGCCAGACACTTTGACTTGTTGGCTAGGGTCGTCCAAGAGACTCCCAAAATTCCACAGGCTATTGCCACAGTCCTTGATTGCCTCCCAGAATTTCAAGGTAAGACTCTATTACTGAAGACAGGACATACATTGGACATAAGACTTGGAGCAACAGACCTGGAACGGAACTGGAAGCCACCTCCCCTGAAGGCCAGCTCTCATAGCTTTGGAAGACACTATGCAAGATGCTAAGGGAGAACATCAGTTGATGATCCAATCCCAGCTTCAAGGCCTAAAAACCCTATCAATGACCAGCATAGCAAACAACATTGGTATAGTGGTGGCACTTTTATCATGGGGGTAATCAACAGCTACCTAACTGGACTTGAAGCCCACTCAACGGGAGGAAACTCATGTCTAGTACTGTAAACCTAGCCAAATACACATAGCTGGAGAGATCATAGATCTTAAGAGAAAACTCCAAGGTTGTCACATCCCTAGACAAATGTAATTTCTTACTAAGTGCAAAATATGGATCATTAAATTTATAGATAAGTATCCCAGTCACCACCCACCAAAAAAGCTTCTTTTTCAAGAGACAGAGATAATTACAGAGTTCCACAACTAGTCACATATAGAGATTGTCTGTGAATTGCCAAAGTCTGACTGGCACATCTAGGATGCAACCTCTACATCTAAGGCTCACAGAACATAGAACAAGGGATGAAGAGAACACCAATGCATCTTTCAGTTCTCATCAATGAAGCTCCCTCATGCAACAGAGGGCCAAGAACACAAAAGGTCACAAATGACCAAACACAGAGAATAAGAGTATGCAGAGTGTGGGTCCGTGGACAGGACTCCTATATTAAAATCCACCCACCCAGGGCTCCGGGACCATTGTGGAAGAGGGGGGCAAAATAACTGTAAGAGCCAGGGAGGAGTTTCATGACTATATGGAAATAGTCCTATAGGCACCTAGGACCCTGGCACTTACTTGGAATGATGCGTAGTGAGCCTTCAGAGATTCTTCTCATCCATTGCAAAAAAAAGTTTCATTCCATAGATGAGATAATGCTAATAATCTCTGAGTCTTTTATAGACTTAGAACATCTTAAAGACATGCATGCACATCTAAAGGAGAAAGTATGGGGACTAAGTTCACACACAGTAGAAGGACCAGAGACAACTATGAAATTCTTGGGTGTTTATGGTTGGTTAAGACACAGATAATAGAAAGAAAAAAAAACAACAAAAAAGACAGAGATAACATCCAACAAGGTGATTGAAAAAAGAAAAACCCTCCAGTAGCTTATGCCTGTAAGCATTAAAATAATGGTTAAAGAATTCGAATGAAAGATCACTGTGTGGGGAGGAAAAAGATACTCTCTAAACCTCAAGTTATTAAATGAAAAATCCTTGTGTCAGAAGTGGGCTCCTCCATAGGAGTTGTTGCCTAGGGAGGCCCCTAAGCCCCCTAAAACAATACAGGCTATTGTCACTGCTGTTGGTTGCCCACTAGAACTAGATGGTAAGACCCTATTCTGAAGACACTATATATTTGGTCTTAGGACATAGAGAAATCAAGATGGAACTGGAAGCTTCCCTCATCCTGGGGGACATTTGCAGTCTAGAAGGTGCCATGCAGGCTGTTGGGAGAGAATTTTCACCAATGGTCCAAACTGATGGTGTATCCTTCATATTGCTACCACTACTATCAACATATCAGGCAAAATGTGCCTGCTGATGCAATACTGGCACAAGTGTTATGGGTACAACCAATTATTTTCTGCTTGAATTTGAGGCCTGCTCTACAGGAGGTAATTTGTACATGGTGTTATAAACAAGTGAAAAACACATGGCTAGATTGTGGGGGGTGGGGTGGGGGTGGATCATTGGACCTAATGAGGAAACTACTGCAGTTGTTTAGTTAAATGGATATGATGTGTGTGTCAAATTGCCCTCTAAATATTTGTATTTCTGCCCATAGATTATTGCCGCTTTCAGCCTTGATCAGAGAAGCTTATTTTTGCAGTGGGTAGTAGTCACTATGAAGACCCATAACTGAGCAAACAGCTGAGAATAAGTGACTGTTGAATGCTCAGATCTAAATGATACAGCTATATCATCCCCTCCAAGGCTCAGGGAACATTGAAGAAGAGGGGGTGGAAAGAATGCAGGAGCCAGTAGAAGATGTGTTGTAGACTACTGTCCTCCTAGAATGACATGAGTGGAATTCTAGCAGTTGTAATTATCTGCACAGACCTGCACAAGGGTAGGATCATTAATGGGAGGGGGGCTTTTGAACTCCCCACCAACCAGGATACATAGAAATGGTTAACAGTTGTTGGAATAGAGAAACACAGATCTTGTCCTTTCCTGAGAATACATAAGTGGCTACTGCTTACTGGGGTACAGAGACTTTTATTAGGTAGTTAGTCTAATCAGTGAATATGTTGCCCGATGTGTGCCATATTTGCAAGTTAACCAGGAGATGTGGAGATGGTGCCTTTCCTCAGCAGTCCTGTAATAATGTTTCTTTTTGAGACAGAGTCTCCATGTAGCCCCAGCTGGCCTGGAACTCACTATGTAGACGAGGCTGGCCTTGAACTCACAGAGATCTGTCTGCCTCTGCCTCCCGAGTGCTGAGATTAAAGGTGTGTGCCACCACGCCTGGCCCCACAAAACCATGCTGTTTCTTGACTCACCAGTGCTTACAAATAGTTGACAAAGAAAAGGAATTCTTTGGCTAAAGACGCTGGGCTGGCTAAATGGCTCAGTGGTTAAAAGCCCTTGCCATGCAGATCTGACAAGCTGAATTCAATTCTCAGGACCCATGGAGATTCCTGAAAGTTGTCCTTTGGGAGCTGGAGAGATGGCTCAGAGATTAAGAGCTCTAGCTACTTATAGAAGACCCTGGTTTTGTTTCCAACATGTATATGGTAGCTAACAACCACCAGTAACTTGAGTTCCAGGGGATTTGACACCCTCTTCTGGCCTCTGTGGGCACTGCACACACATGGTGTACTTGTATACACAAAAGCAAATCACTAATACATAAAAAAATAAATAAAATATTATAAAAGTTAACATCTGGGGCTGGAGAGATGGCTCAGTGGTTAAGAGCACTTGCTGTTCTCACAGAGGACCTGGGTTTGATTCCTTCCCAGCATGTATAGCATCTAACAACTGTCAGTAACTACAGTTCCAGTTCAGAAGTCTGATATCATCTTTTGACTTCTGCAGGCATTGTACACAGGTGGCACACACATAATGCATGCAAAACACTCATAAGTAAGTAAATAAATAAAGCAATTTTTTCAGTCTTTTTGAGGTCTTTGAGTTCCCCAGTTAGCCTGAAACTTGCTATGTAGATCAAGCTGACCTCAAACTCTCATTGATCTACCTGCCTCTGCCTCCTGAGTGCTGGGATCAAAGGCATGTGCCACCACACCTGACACAAAGCATTTTTTAAAAGTAATATCCTAGATAGGTATTGTGGTGCTGCCTTTAATACCAGCATTTGAAAAAGAGGCAGGAGAATCTCTGTGAAATCTAGGCCAGCATGGTTTACATAGCAAGTTCCAGGACAGCTGGGGCTACAGGGAGACCCTATTGAAAAAAAAAAAGGAAAAAAAAAAAAAAAAGAGTAACATCCTAAAATTAAAAAAAAAAAGTTGTGTTTTAACTTCCATATGTTTGCCATGAGCATGTGAATGCACACACATAACAATAAATTCTTAAATTTATTATTTTTATTTTTGTTTTTGTCTTTTTGAAGCAGGGTCTCCCTGTAGCCCCAGCTGTCCTGGAACTCGCTATGTAGACCAGGCTGGCCTTGAACTCACAGAGGTCCTCCTGCCTCTGCCTCCCAAGTGCTGGGACTACAGGCGTGTGCCACCACGCCCCACTTATTATTTTTATTTTATGCATATTACTTGAGTGCATCTAAGTGCACCTATGTTGTGCAATGCCAAGGAGGGCAGAAGAGGGTGTGAGATCCCTTGGAACTGGAGTTAGCTTTGTTGTTAGCTGCCATGTGGGTGGGGGGAGTTGAACCTGGGTTCTCCGCAAGAGCAGGCAATGCTCTTAACCTCTGAGCCATCTCTCCAGCCCCAACAAAATATTTTTAGAAATATTTTTTTATGAGCCAGGAGTGGTGGCACACACCTTTAATCCCAGCACTCAGGATTAAAGAGGCAGGCAGATCTCTGTGAATTCTGTATATATTCTATATCACTATATAGACCATCCTGGTCTATATAGTGAGTTCCAGGCCAGCTGGGGCTACAGGAAGACCTTGTCTCAAAAACAGACCAAAAAAAAAATATATATTTTTTTTTATGGGCATGGTGGTGGACTCCTTTAATCCCAGTACTTGGGAGGCAGAGGCCGGTGATTTCTATGAATTTGAGTCAGAGGGAGGTGGATCTTTATGAGACTGAGGCCAGCCTGGATTACATAGTGAGTTCTAGGCCAGTTGAGCCTACAGGGAAAGAAATCTTGTCTCAAAAACAACAACAACAACAACAACAACAACAAAAAACCCTAAAACCTCAAAAAGCAACAAAACAACAACAAAAAAGCTTTTAATAAACATTTTAACATAGTTGATCTTATAATTATTTATATTTTAAAAATGTATATTTTTAGCCAGGCATGGTGGCGCAAACCTTAAATCCCAGCACTTGGGAGGCAGAGGCAGGCAGATCTCTCTGAGTTCAAGGCCAGTCTGGTCTACATAGAGAGTTCTAGGACAACTGGGGCTACAGGGAGATCCTGTCTCAGAAAAAAACAACAACAAAATTTTAATTTTCTGAGGTATTTCCACCATTTTTTAAATTCATACTCTATTAATGACATAATAATCATGACAATAATAATTATTTTCCTATATCTTTCATTAGCACTGGTTGTTAACCATCCTCTATCTCTCCTTTTCTTTCTCCGGCCTCCCTCCCTCCCTTCCCTCATTCCTATTACTTCTTCATTAAATTTTGTTGAAAATAAGAAATTAATTAGTTATGATAGCTTGTGCCTGTAATCCCAGCAGTTGGGAAGGCTGATGTAGGAAGATCACCAAGAGCTCAAGATCCATTCTGGGTTATATATTGAGTTACAAGTCAGCCTGGGCTACAGAGTAGAAAAAAAAATTGAAAACCACCCATCAGAGGATAGAATCTGTCACCCAGTCATTGGTTACTTAGTCACAATCAAATCTACACCATCTTTTTGTGTGTGTGTGTCTTTTTGCGACAGGGTCTCCTTGTAGCCACAACTGTCCTGGAACTCACTGTGTAGACCAGACTGGACTGGATCTCTCAGAGATCTACCTACTTCTGCCTCCAGTGCAAGTACTGGGATTAAAGGTATGTGCCAGGCTTCAAATTATCCTTTCGAAGGACATCTTGATACCTTATCAGATACCTGGCCTTGGGCAGAAATTCAGATGAGAATCCTGAATTTTGCTTTAAAACGTAAAATTTTAAAAATAATCTGAAAAAAAAAAACTGGTGGAAAAGCTGGGTATGGTGGTGCAAACAGGTAACCTCAGCACTTGGGAGGTATGGAAGAAAGATCGGAAGTTCAAGACCAACCTTTGTTACATAATGAATTCCAGGCTACTCAGGACTAGGAGATCCTGTCTCAAAAAACTAAAACAGAAAACAAAAACTGAAGTCAACCAAGCCCTCTAAGTTGAAAACAAAAACAACAATTACAACTACATCAAAAAAAAAATCTGAAATCTAGTTTGATGAAAATTTGCACAGAAGTAAGGATTGTGGAAAATGTCCAGAAAAGCTGGAGTATACTTTATCATCCAATGTTTGGGGAGTATAGAGTTTGGCAGAAGGGGATGGGGGTTGGGGGTTTCTTTTTTCAAAAAAAATTTTTTTATGTACATGAATATATTCTTGCATTTAGGTAGGTGCACCCATGTCATGCAATGACTGCAGAGGTCAGAAGAGGGTGTTGGATTCCCTGGAACTGGAGTTACTGACAGTTGTTGGCTGCCATATGGGTGCTGGAAATCGAACCCAAGTTTATAAGAGCAGCCAATGCTCTTAATCCCTGAGCCATCTCTCCAGGCCCATGAGCATAGGGTGTTTGAGGGGAAATTGCTGAGGATTCACTGATGGGCTGAATGCTGATATATTTGGGGCCATCTAAAGAACTTGGGAGCCGGGACTGAAGAGGACCCAGGATTCAATTCCCAGCACACTGGCTGCTCTTGCAGAAGACCTAGGTTCAATTCCCTGCACCCACATGGCAGCTAACAACTCTCTGTAACTCCAGTTCCAGGGGAATCTGCCACCCTGCTCTCTTTTGACTACCCCAAGCATTGCACGACCTGGGTGCACTTACATACATGCAGGCAACACACTAATACACGTAAAATAAAAATAGTAAATAAAATATTATTATTTTTGAGACAGGGTCTCCCTGTAATCCCAGCTGGCCTGGAACTCACTATATAGACCAGGCTGGTCTTGAACTCACAAAGATCTGCCTGCCTCTGCCTCCCGAGTACTGGGAGCAAAGGCGTGCACCACCACACCTGGCATAAAATATTTCTTAAAAATATTTACATAAGCTGGGCGTGGTGGGGCACGCCTGTAGTCACAGCACTTGGGAGGCAGAGGCAGGCAGATCTCTGTGAATTCAAGGCCAGCCTGGTCTCCATAGTGAGTTCCAGGACAGCTGGGGCTACAATGAGACCCTGCTTCAAAAAGACCAAAAAAACCCAAAATTTACATAAAAATTGAACTTGGGAGCCAGGTATGGTGACACACTTCTATTAATCTCATTATTTGGGAGACTGAGTGGGAGAAATAAAATCCAGGGCTAGGCATGGTGTTGCACTCCTTTGCCTACATGTATGAGCATCATGTGCATACAGTGTTCTCAGAGGTCAGAAGAGAACATCAAGTCTCCTGGAACTGGAACTACAAACAACTATGAGTCATCTGATGTAGGTGCTGGGAACTGAACCTAGGTCCTCTGCCAGAACGGTAAGTGTTCTTAACAGTTGAGCTATCTCTTCAGCCCCAGGGATTTTTTTTTTCCCCTTGAGACAGTCTTATTCTGTACCCCAGTCTGACTTCAAACTTGCAGCAATCCTGTTGCCTTGGCCCCTTGAGTGCTGGGTTTACAGATGTGAACCACCAAACCCAGTGGAAGAAGCAAAAAATTTACATACATATTGCTAAGGGAAAGAAGCCAGCCTGAAAGGCTACTTTCTGAAGGATTCCAACCAAGTAAGATTCTGGAAAGGAAGAGATCATAGACAGTAAGACAGTCAGAGCTTGCTAGGGGTTATGTGGGTGGGGCAGAGGAAGGGAGCAATAAACAACACTAAGAATAGATCCTAAGGTAAACTGTGGTCTTTGTGTGACAATGCTGTCGATATTTGTCCATCAGTTATAGCAAATACTGTGCTTTGATGGGGGCTGCCGATGACAGGGGCGGCTGTGTAAGTGTAGGATGGATGGTGTATGGGATGCCTTGTTTTCTACTACATCGTGTTGGGAACCTGAAGCTGTTCTAAAAATGTAACAGTCATCATTTGTGGATGCTAACTTCATTGGTTGTATTTTCTGTTGTGCTTCTCAGGTTTTCTTATTTGTATCTTTTTTACTTTTATTTTTTGAAAGTCATGGAGTTTATATTTATACCTTTGGAAGTAGAAGTATTTTATAACAGGAGCAAGTTATGATTCAAAATTGTTATATCTATTTAATTTTAGGCTTTGCTTTCTTAGAGGAGAGCTACTAATGTAGACATTGAATGATTAGTAGTTGGCAGGGAAGCTTAAGTGGGTGTTAGGGGTTGTATCTTCAGTGTCCCTAAAGGCTCACATGATACAACATGGTGGACAACTGGGACACTATTGGGAGGTAGTGGAACCTTTAAAAGGTGGGGCCTAGTTGGAGGAACTTAGTGCCCCTGATAGGGATTATAGGACCCTGGGCTTTCCTTCTCTGCTTCCCATCATGCAGTGAGCAGCTTGCTTCATCAGGTACGCTGACCATGCTCTTGCCTCACTGCTGGCTCTAAAGTAGCACAGCTGACCATGAACCAAACCCTCTGAAACTACAAGCCAACATTAATTTTTCCTTCTTATAAATTGATTTATTCCAGATATTTTGCCACAGTGATGGCAAACTGACTAACACCTGGTATTATCCGGATTACATGCTAGCACAGTATTGGTGGTAGATACATCAATGTCATCCTTACGAACTGCTATTCAGATTTTTTCCTGACCAGGCATGTCGTAAAGCCCTGTAATCCTAGCCCTTCTTTCTTGGGTCAGGGTCCGACTATGTAGCCCAGGCTGGTTTTGAACTTACAGTCCTTCTGCCTTCACACCCTGAGTGGCAAAATTCTGGGTGTGTACCTTCCAGCCTAACTAGAAAAGAAGTTAGAAAACATTCTACTGAGTCAATTATGAATAATAAAAAGGCAAACATTTATTGAGGTCTACCTCTGAAAGGAGGAATTATCTATCTTTTACACATGTTGAAACAGGCTTAGAGAAGTCACTGCATGCTTAGAATCACGGACCTAGTTGTGAGTGATGCCAGAATCAGGTGTGGGCATTTGCAGCTACAGCTATGTAAGAGGGGAATTATTGGTACTCACTGTGCTGTACTTGTCATTTTCCTGTCACTTTCACAAAAGTTGTTAGCTCCTTACAATTCTTTATTGCTCTATTTTAGGACTGGAGAAAGGGGCTGGAAGAGAAGGGACATTTCTGAGGGTTTGATAAACCAAATAAGTATTTGAAATACAAATCTAATGCTCATCTTTTTCCTTTTATTTTCAGCTGTTTATTTTTATTCTTTTAAAAGTTTTTTATTGAATTTTTGTGTATTTCATACATAAAATCATCTTCATAATCCCTTTCCCCTTCCTCTTTGGCACCCTCCGATAGCCCCCCTGCACTGCAGTTCATACATTCTGTCACTTGTGTTAAGGCCTATCATGTAAAGGTAGTGTCCCCAGATGTCCCTCAGTGCAAATTCATCCACTGGAATCTAGTCAGCCTATCTAGAGTCCCTCGATTTAAGAGGATCCGCTCTTTCTCACCCAGCAGTAATCAGCTGCCAATAATTCTTCGACTAAGATTGGGGCCTGCTGCTCATTTCCACAGTTCTGTGCTCGGTTTTTTGACTGCTTAAGTTTGTAAGGGTCTTGTGCATGCTGACAACCATTGCTGTAGGTTTGTATGAGAAGGGTCCTAGGTGCCTATAGGACTATTTCCATATGGTCATGCAACTCCTCCCTGGCTCTTACAGTCATTTTGACCCCCTCTTCCACAATGGTCCCTGAGCCCTGGGTGGGTGGATTTTAATATAGGAGTCCTGTCCAAGGACCCACACTCTGCATACTCTTATTCTCTGTGTTTGGTCATTTGTGACCTTTTGTGTTCTTGGCCCTCTGTTGCATGAGGGAGCTTCATTGATGAGAACTGAAAGATGCATTGGTGTTCTCTTCATCCCTTGTTCTATGTTCTGTGAGCCTTAGATGTAGAGGTTGCATCCTAGATGTGCCAGTCAGACTTGGGCAATTCACAGACAATCTCTATATGTGACTAGTTGTGGAACTCTGTAATTATCTCTGTCTCTTGAAAAAGAAGCTTTTTTGGTGGGTGGTGACTGGGATACTTGTCTATAAATTTAATGATCCATATTTTGCACTTAGTAAGAAATTACATTTGTCTAGGGATGTGACAACCTTGGAATTTTCTCTTAAGATCTATGATCTCTCCAGCTATGTGTATTTGGCTAGGTTTACAGTACTAGACATGAGTTTCCTCCCATTGAGTGGGCTTCAAGTCCAGTTAGGTAGCTGTTGATTACCCCCATGATAAAAGTGCAACCACTATACCAATGTCGTTTGCTGTGCTGGTCATTGATGGGGTTTTTAGGCCTTGAAGCTGGGATTGGATCATCAACTGATGTTCTCCCTTAGCATCTTGCATAGTATAGTGTCTTCCAAAGCTATGAGAGCTGACCTTCAGGGGAGGTGGCTTCCAGTTCCGTTCCAGCTCTGTTGCTCCAAGTCTTGTGTCCAATGTATGTCCTGTCTTCAGTAATAGAGTCTTACCTTGAAATTCTGGGAGGCAATCAAGGACTGTGACAATAGCCTGTGGAATTTTGGGAGTCTCTTGGACAACCCTAGCCAACAAGTCAAAGTGTCTGGCACTGTTTCTTGTTATGTAATCTTCAGCTATACTCATAGACTCATGTAGAGATATTGTATGTGTAATTTTTCAGTAGGTTCTTGGACTAATATCATTACCTTTAGTTTTTTTATGCTAGGTAGGCACTATTTATCTTTCCTCTTTCCCTGTCTTATCCTCCCTCCCCACCCTCCCCATTTAAAATATCCCCATTTTCTCATTTGTCCCTTGATAATTTCTGTCTGCTATGGTCCCACCTCTCTTGAGCTCTTTCTTTCCCTTCATTCCCATGGTTCTTTGTATAGCCCTCCTTCTCCCCCTCACATTTAGCTACCCCCCTTTTTACACATTTCTCCCTTAGTAACACCTGTCTCCTACTATTCTTTCTCTAGTTCCTTCTTTCCCCTTACCTCCCTGGTTCCCCTCTATTTTCCTGATTCCTGCAGTTACAAGTTATTCAGTTATAAGTGAGTACACTTTAAGTATTTAGTGCTAGAATCCCCAAATGAGGGAGAACATATATCTTTTGTTTTTCTGAGTCTGTGTTACTTCACTTAGTATAACAGTTTCTAGATCCATCCATTTACCTGCAAATTTCATTATTTCATCTCTCTTTATGGATGAGTAGAACTCCATTATGTAAATGTACCACATTTTCATTAACCATTTGTCAGTTGAAGGGCACCTAGGTTGCTTCCATCTTTTAGCTCTTGTGAAAAGAACAGCAGTAAACATGGTTGTACAAGTATCTCTGCACTAGGATGAGTCCTTTGGGTATTTGCCAAGGATAGGTATTACCAGTTCATATGGTAGGTTCATTTTTAGGTTTAGATTTTTAAGTGTTTTCCACACTGTTTTCCATAGGGGTTGTATGAGTTTGCAATCCCACCAGCAGTGAATGCGTGTTTACCTTTCTCCATTTCCTAGCCAGCATTTGGTATTATTTGTTCTCTTGATCCTAACCAGTTTGACTGGGGTAAGATAAAATCTTAAGGAGGTTTTAATTTGCATTCCCTAATTACTATGTAGAACAATTTTTCCTTTTTCATTCTTTTTTCTTTTGATATTTTTTGAGACAGTGTCTCCCTGTAGCCCCTGTTGACCTGGAACTTGATTTGTAGACCAGACTGGCTTTGAACTCACAGAGATACGCCTGCCTCTGTCTCCTGGGTGCTGGGATTAAAGGCATGTGCCACCACATCCAGCACTGTTGAACACTTTTAAAGATGTTTCTTAGCCATCTTTATTCTTTTGTGAACTCTCTGTTTAGATCTTTAGCCCATCTTTTAATTGGGTCATTGTTTTCTTGATCCTTTGTTTTTTGAGTTCTTATATATATTCTGGATGTTAAACCTCTGTCAGATGATGAAGATTTTTTTCTCTGTGGGTTTTCTCTTCACGTTCTTGATTATTTCTTTTGCTTCAGAAGCTTTTTAGTTTAATGAGATTCTGCTTGTTGGTTGTTGACCTTAATTCCTGAGCAACTGGTGTCTGATTTAGAAAGTCCTTTCCTACATTTATATCTTGTAAGTTACTGCCAATGTTTTCTTCTAGCAGTTTAGTTTCAGAGTTTTGAATTTCACATTGAGGTCTTTTATCCATTTGGAGTTGACTTTTATGCAAGTTGAAAGATAAGGATCTAGTTTCATTCTTCCTCAGGTGGAGATCCAGTTTTGCCAGCACCATTTGTTGCAGATGCTGTCTTTCCTCCATTGTGTGTTCTTGGCACCTTTGCCAAATATCAGGTGGCTGATATTGCCTGTGCTCATGTTTGGTTCTTCAATCATGTTCCACTAATCTATGTGTCTATTTTTGTGCCAGTACCATGCTGTTGTTATGATTATAGCTTTGTAGCATAGTTTGAGATCCAGTATAGTAATCTCCCCAGCATTGCTCTGTGCTCAGGGTTGCTTTGATTATCCAGGGTCTTTTGTGCTTCCATATGGATTTAAGGATTTTTTTGGTGGGGGTAGGACAGGGTCTCTCTGTAGCTCCAGGTGGCCCAGAACTCAATATGTAGACAAGGCTGGCCTTGAAATCACAGAGATCTGCCTGTCTCTGCCTCCCAAGTGCTGGGATTAAAGGTATGTGATACCATGCCTGGCATTTAAAAAATTTTTTTAATAACTACATGATTAGACGAAGCATTTCATTACAGCTTTAACATATTCAGTAACACACTCCAGAGCAAGAGTACACCTCTTTCACAAGTGGCTGTAAGTTTCTGGGTTCACAGTTGAATTAATACTGTTATACAATATTGAACTCAGTATAAACCTGTAAGACATAAAATTGAATGAGTTTTTATCCTTTAAAGAATATCTCCATTTCACTTTAAGATACGCTGT
>NW_008360304.1:1375601-1378399 GCF_000622305.1 Nannospalax galili | reverse complement strand
TTCTGTGTTGCCCCTCCTCTTTATAGACTGGACACTGACTGGTTCAAGTCCATTTGGTGGGGTTTCCTCGGCCTCCTTGATCAAGAGGACAAGTGACCCACCACAATTACAAGACATTTTGAGAGATGCTCATAGTCTCCTGGAACTAGTTGACCCAGGAGTACAAGGAGCAAAAAATGTCCTTTATGTCCCGCTGACCAAATTAGTACAGGCCTCAAAGTATGTTTGTTAAACATCCAAGAAGGTTAGTTCCACCAGTCTGGTGCTTTTAATTACTGTGTGTCATGTAGATAAATCTTGGGCAAAGACCAATTTTTCTCAGATAAACCTTACCTAGACATATATATCTTGATCTGCTATGTATAATTTGTCAGTAGGTTGTAGGAGTAATATGGTTCCCTCTGGTTTTCAAAACTAGCTAGGCATTATTTATCTCTTGCATTGTCTCACCCCTCCAACATGGTTTTGCCACTTAGGTCCCCCCATTTCCCCCCTTTATCCCATAATAATACCCTTCTCCTATGGTCCTACCTCTCTTGAGCTCCTTCTTTCCCTTCATCCCCTAGGTTCCTTGTATACCCTTCCCTCCCCTCTCCCTTAAACTAACCCAAATTTTATCCATATCTCCCTTATTAAGGCCTGTTTCCTACTGTTCTTCTCTTTCAGGTTCTTTCTTCTTCTTTACCTCCCTGTTTCTTTCCCATTATCCTGGTTCCTGTAGTTGTGTCTGGATACATACTCACTTATCAGGGTTTGGTTCTAGGATCCACATATGAGGGAGAACATTTGTCTATTTTTTTTTCTGATTCTGTGTTACTTCACTTGGTATAACAGTTTCTAGTTCCATCCATTTACCTGCAAATTTCATGATTTCATCTTTCTTTACCGCTGTGTAAAACTCCATCCAGTTTTGCCAGCACCATTTGCTGAACATGCTGTCTTTCCTCCAGTGAATATTCTTGGCCCCCTTGTCAAGTATTAGGTGGCTGAAATTGCATTTACTCATATTTGATCTTCAATTTTGTTCCATTGATCTATGGGTGTATTTTTGTGCCAGTACCAGAAGATTGAGGGTTCGTATCCCTCGTGGTTGGCTAAAAAGAGTATAGATTTTTAAAGTATTCCCTTAGCGGGGCGCAGTGGTGCATGCCTTTATTCCCAGCATTTGGAGGCAGATGCAGGTGGATCTCTGTGAGTTCGAGGTCAGCCTGGTCTACATAGTTCCAGGCCAGCTGGAGTTACATACAGGGAGACCCTGTCTCAAAAAGACCACAATAAAAAATAATAATAAAGTGTTCCCTAATAATGTCCTGGATCTTTTGTGTGTCTGTTGTGATGTTTCCCCTTTCATTTCTGATTTTGTTGATTTGAATTTGCTCTTTCTTTCTTTCTGTCAACTGGGCTAAGGGTCTGTCTATCTTGTTTAGGTTTTCGAAGAACCAGCTCTTAGATTCATTGATTCTTTGTTTTGTTTCCATTGTTTTTATTTAATTTCTTTCTTTCTCTCTTTCTTTTCCTTTCTTTCTTTTTCTTTTTTCTTTTTTCTTTTTTTTTTTTTTTTTTTTTTTTGGTTTTTTTGAGACAGGGTCTCCCTATAGCCCCAGCTGGCCTGGAACTCACTATATAGACCAGGCTGGCCTTAAACTCATAGAGATCTGCCTGTCTCTGTTTCCTGGGATTAAAGGTATGTACCACCATGCCTGTACTATTTCATTAATTTCTGCTCTGATTTTTGTTATTTCTTCTCATCTACTGGGTTTGGGTTTCACTTGTTCTTGCCTTTCCAGAGTTTTGAGTTGCAATGTTAAGTCATTTATTTGTGCTCTTTCTGATTTAAAAAAAATTTATTGAATTTTTGAATATTCCATACATAAAATTGTCTTTATAACCCCTTCCCCCTTCCCTTTGGCATCCTCCCATAGCTCTTCACTGGAGTTCATATATTCTGTCGTTTGTATTAGGGCCTATTATGTAAAGTTAGTGTCCCAAGATGTCCCTCAGTGCAAGTTCATCCACCAGGGTTTAGTCAGTCTATCCAGACTTTCTGATTTTTTGATGTAGGCACTTAGAGCTATAAACTTCCCTCTTAAGATTGCTTTTAAAGTAGTGTACCAGAGGTTTTGTTGTGTTTTGCTTAATTCTAGGAATACTCTTATTTCTTTCTTAATTTTTCCTTTGACTCCCTCATCATTCAGGAGTGTGCTATTTAATCTCCATGAGTTTGAATAGTTATTATGGCTTATTCTGGTGTTGATTTTAAGCTTTATTGTTTTGTGTTCTGATAGAATGCATGGAATTATTTAAATTTTTTTTTGCATTTCTTGAGGTTTCTTTTGTGCCCCAGTATGTGGTCCACTTTTGAGGCAGTTCCATGGGGTGCTGAAAGAAAGTGTGTTATTTGGTGCTTGGGTGGAATATTCGAAAGATGCCTGTTAGGTCCATTTGATGTTTGGTATCATTTAATTCAGATGTCTCTCTGTTTATTCTTTGTCTGGTTGACCTGTCTAATGGAGACAGTGGGGGATTGAAGTCCCCAACTGTGGTTGCTGGCTGTGGCTGCTCTCCTCCAGCTGTGGCTGCTCTCCTCTGGCTATGGCCGCTTTCCTGCTCTCTCAGTTCCTCCAATCAGTCATCTCGTCTAGACCCCAGGGCTGGTGAGGCGTCTGTGCCAGCGTTGCCGCATTCAGACGCAGGAGACCAGGTTCAGTGACATAGATCTGCTTTATTGCAAGAAAGTATGGGCTTATATAAAGGTAATAGTCCAATCATAACACAGCATATGGGATCCCTTATTAGCA
>NW_008360304.1:1363935-1374960 GCF_000622305.1 Nannospalax galili | reverse complement strand
TGAGTCCCTTGGTATGGTCCGGCAGAGGGAGAGGCAGTGTATCAAGCTTTAGCAGGCTAAGAATTCAATAAAAGCTGATGGAGTGGGGTCATCCCATCTGGGGTAATGATGGGGATTAGGGAGTGGCAAGTTCTAGGCATCAGTCTCACAGTCTGCCAACAGGAGTATATATCACAAGGCATTTCCTGTGGCTCCGGCAGTCGGGCTGTTATCTCAGGTCCGTTGCATGGTTGTTCCGTAAGACTTTACACCTATGCTCAAGCCTATTTTTCATGTCTCTATTATTATAGGTTGGTAAGGGCAAGGAACAGCGGGTCCTTATTTGCAGAGACATGCCTGGTAAGATCTGGAGGCGGGGTAACAGCTAACTGAACCAAAGAAATACAAGTTTTAAAAAAATTATCAAGACCCTTAACAATGCAGGGTCCAAAAATCAGGAGTTAGCAGTAATGATGGCAGACATAATAAGGAACACAGACAAAGGTTTTCCTCTGGATTGAAGACTTAGCTAATGTCTCTGTTTGCGGAGAGAGATGTTCGAGCTCTCCCCAGGTTGGTGGCTTTCGTGGTCTGCAACATTGGATCGATCTCTTGGTGGTTGAGAGGTGCGCTGCTTCCTCCAGGGTCAGGGCTGCCATCTCTGGGGTCAGTGGTTGTGGAGGGAGGTTTTCCGCTGCAGGCAATTCTGATGTTCCAGGCTGGGATCCAAATGGGGGCTGGAACATTATCTGGAAAGACACAAGCATAACCTCACCCTTGTGTTAATAATAGGTGTAGACCTTTCCATTCACTTGTGAGAGGGTCCTTCCATCTCACCATGGGGGCAGGAGTGGGCTGAGTGAATGTCCCCCAATGCTTTATTGCTGGTGGAAGGCCATTGGAGTCAATTTTTAAAAAATTTAATACAAATAGAGCTCGTTGTATAACAAAATTGGGGTCCTTATAGCAAGGTCCTTTATCATTGTCTTTCCCTATTTTTTGTATTTGTTTAATGAGTGTTTGGTGGGAACGTTCAACAATCCCTTGACCCTGAGGATTGTAAGGGATACCAGTTACATGCCTAATATTCCAGTCAGAGCAAAAATGGCTGAAGGTAGCAGAAACATAACAAGGACCATTATCTGTTTTTATTTGCTAAGGAACTCCCATAAGGACCATGGAATATTTAACAGTCCTTATGGCATGAGAAGCTGTCTCACCAGAGCAGGCCAATGCAAAATGGACATTGGAATAAGTGTCAATAATATGAAGGATATCCTTGAGCTTGCCAAAAGGAGAAAAATGAGTGATGTCCATTTGCCATATCTTGTTGGGGCCAAGGCCTCAAGGGAGAGTTCCGGTGGGTTGTAATGGTCACAGAGGTAGAAGAGGGGCACAAGAGGAGCAGGCATGGACCAAATGCAGCTCTGAATTGGTAGAGTGGGTAGAAGCCTATGTATAGCTTGGGGAGAAAGATGAAAATGGGCGTGTAAGTCTCCAGCTTGTTGAATTAGGGTGGAGTCTAGGGTGGCGCTCAGGACCAGTTTGTCAATGCCAGCATTGCCTTCTGCCAGAAGCCCCAGGAGATTGGTATGAGAGCACGTGTTGAATATACCAAGGGGCAGAGTGCTGCTCAAGTAATAGTTGTAATGAGGAGAGTAACAAATCAAGGGGACTCCGGTGGGGCTGGAAAGCTGCAAAGGCCGGATGTTGTAGAGTCTGAACTACATAAGCACTGTCAGAAAAAATATTACAGGGAGTTGAAGGGAGACCCTGAAGCCAGGAGATTGGTATGAGAGCACGTGTTGAATATACCAAGGGGCAGAGTGCTGCTCAAGTAATAGTTGTAATGAGGAGAGTAACAAATCAAGGGGACTCCGGTGGGGCTGGAAAGCTGCAAAGGCCGGATGTTGTAGAGTCTGAACTACATAAGCACTGTCAGAAAAAATATTACAGGGAGTTGAAGGGAGACCCTGAAGGACCTGTAACATGGCTGAGAGCTCTCTGAGCTGTACAGATCCCTGGAAAGGGAAAACCTTATGGGAAGAGAGCTGTCCTTCTTGGTAAATCACATAACCAAATTTATGTTTACTAGAATCAGTAAAGATTAGGGGAGCTTTATGAAGAGGGTTACGCTTTGGAAATGCCTGGAGAAATAAAGACAGGGGAAGCTGTTTAGGATAATGATTGTCATATTTTCCCTGATAGGCTAGCAAGAGAGTTTAGAAGCCAGGATTATCAAGGAACAATGACTGGAGCATGGGGAGTGGAAGGGGGAGAACCAAGGATTCTGGGTCGTGGCCATACAGAAGGCGAGAGATGTGAACAAGTTTAATGGCTAGCATAGCCCATGCCTCAATAGCCAGGGTAACCTTATGAAGTTGACTCCATGAGGAGTGGATCCACATCAGGGGACCTTGGGTCTCCCAGAGGGGTGTTTTTAGTAGGGATAACTAGAGTTTGGATAGGCAATTTTGGTTGTATTCTGTTTATAAATGCCTAGCCGCCAGAGCACTCCCAAAGGGGTGTTTTTAGTAGGAATAACTAGTGCTTGGATGGGCAACTTTGGCTATATCCTATTTACAAATGCTTGGGACAGGTGAGAATTGATCGTTGTGACAACACGTTGTGCCTCCGGAGAGAACTTGCGGGGAATGGAGACCATATCAGTACCCCACAAGAGGTCAAAGAGTGGTGTAAGCTCTTCTGTGGACATGTGTAAGAAGCCCCGTATCCAACTGATGTTGTCACAGAGGGTCTGCACCTCTGAAAGTGTAATCTCGTCTGGTAAGGTAAGAACAGGAGCTATGGGCCAGATGACATCTTGAATAGAGTGGCCCAAAAAGGTATAAGGGGCATGTAATTATATTTTATCTGCTACAGTAGAAAGACTTAGGTCTTACTGGAGGTTTGTTTTGAGTTTTTGAAAAGCCCTTTGTAAGATCTTAGGGTCCTTATGGGCAATAAGAATGTCATCCATATAATGTAAAATATAAACCTCAGTCAGCAAGGGTCTACAGGCATGCACCACGTAATATTGGCAGATAGTAGGACTGTTTTTCATGCCCTGAGGCAAAACCTTCCATTGATAGCATTAAACTGGAAGGTTAATGCTATCAATGGAAGGTTATGGTTAGTGGCAGGTATAGAGAAGGCAAAATAGGGGCTTATCATCATCATGAAGAGGAATAGAGAAGAAACAGTCCTTAATATCTATTATAATAATTGCACATTCTTTGGGAATAGCAGTAGGGTGAGGCAGTCCCAGTGGAAGGGTCCCTAAAGGTTTCATATGCTTATTAATAGCCCTTAAATCATGTAAAAGTCTCCATTTTCCTGATTTCTTTTGTATTACAAAAATGGGAGAATTATGAAGACTAAATGAGGGCTCAATATGACCCAAGGATAACTTTTCCTGGACCAAGGAGATCAAATGAACTAATTTATGTGAAGGAAGAGGCCACCGCTCCACCCATATGAGAGCTTTAGTGTCCCGCGTTAGATTGATGGGGGGCAGCTTGAGCAGCGGAGCAGTGGCCGTTAGAATTGGGGGTGAAGGTGGGGGGCATTACCTAACCACTGGTCTACAATGTGGTCATCATAAAAGGCTTTGTTATCTGTAGTTAAAACAGCTTCCATGTCATGAAGGGTATCTCTCCCCCACAAATTATGGGGAAGCCCCATGGCTAAGAGCAGTCTAACAGCTCCTGTGTTGCTGCTCAGATCAGTCCAGATTACTGGACATTGGACCTGTTGGGTGTTCTGTAAATCCCCAACTCCTTGTATAGGGGGTCTAGGTTTGCAGTGCCAATGAGACAATGCTTCCTCTTGTCTGATTACAGTAATATCGGCCCCTGTATCAATTAGGCCTTTAAACTTATGGCCATCTAGGGAAAGTTGCATCCTAGGCTTATGCAAATCAATAGGTATCGTCCATTGGATGAGGGGGGCATATTCCCTTACTTCCTTTCTTTGGGGCAGGGCTGAGAGGCACCCCATTGCCCATTTAAAGGCACCTTTTGTATGGGTTTACCATCTGCATCCACCTTAGACCTGCATTCTCTTGCCCAATGAAAGCCTTTGTGGCATCTCGGGCATTTTGAAGGGGGAACCTGGCTCCTTTTGGTCTCTTTCATAATCTTATTAGGACAGGTACGTGACCAATGGCCCTGTCCCCCCACAGGCCCAACATTTGCCTTTGTCCATCTTGGCCTGCAGCTGATGAGCAGCCAGTGCCTCAGCAAGGGCCGTGGCACGGGCCCGAGTGGTCCCCACATCTTGGCAGGCCAGAATCCATTTAGAGACATCCTTGTGTCTAATGGGTCCTATGGCAAGGTGACACTCTGTAGAGCAGCCTTCATATACGAGATCCTTGAGCAAGGCATCAGCAGCTCCCTGATGACTGATCTATTTATACTTTGTTGGCATCTCTCAACAAAATCAGAGAAAGACTTGCCTGGTTTTTGTATCAATTTGGTTAATTTGGTATCACTGAGAGTCGGCATACATCGAAAAGCATATAGCACGCAAAGCTGTATGTGTTCAAAGTAGCAGGAGGTCCCTGTGCCTGAGCTTGAGGGGGGAGGTCTCAAAATTGCTGCATCCTACTAGAGAATCAATTCCAATGTTTTGGACGTTGGCATTTCTATTGCGCTCTGCCTGTTGTTCACATTCATCTTGGTAAGCAGCTTTCCATAAAAGGAAATCGCCTCCCTGTAAGCAGGCATGGGAGATATTATGCCAATCATAGGGGGTATTGGCCAAATGACTGATTGTATCTAACTGATCAAACCAGGGGGAATGAATGCCATCCTCAGCTGCTGCCTTATGCAGCTTCCTTAAGGTATCATGAGAACATGGATTCCAGACATTGGGGTTCTGTTGTCCCTGATTGACAGTAACTGGGAAGAACTGTGGAAAATCTCCCATGTATCAAAGAAGAGGGGCCTAGGCGGGAGGGGCTTCCAGTCCTCCTCCGGAAGGGAGGGGTAGATGGACTTGGGGGGAACTTCCTTAAAGCTAGTGCAAGATGGTGGAAAGTAGCCATTGCCCTCTAATGGCAGAGCAGAGGCTGCCTTCCTGTTTTTCATCAAAGCCAATACAAGATGGTGGAGGGTAGCCACCGCCCCATAATGGCATGGCAGAGGCAATCTTGATTTCCTGTTTTTCATCAGGGGAGCTCTCAAACCCAAATTCCTCATTTTTTATATCATCATTAACAGTCATTGTTTCATCAGAACAAGAATCCGTTAGTTTTTTTTAACTGGAAATGCCTGGAACAGGCCATCCCCAGCGTCCTGTTGTTGTATTTGCTCATCTATCTCCTTTAACAGGAGATTGTACTGTTCAGGGGCTTCAGAGGGAATCCCCCAAAGGGAGGCCAGAATGGCTGTCACAACAGGGTAGAACAGCCCAGACTGTGGGTGTCCCTCCCTGACTTCTCTATGCCAGGCCAAGAATAAAATGCAAGCCCATTGTTTGGGATCCCAGCAACAAGAATCTGTAAACCAGGGGGCAAGAGCTAGTACTTCATCTAAAACCTTAGTTACATCTTTTTCTGTTACCCTAATACACCTACTCCTGAGGTGAGGAACCAGTGCAGCAGCGTGGGGGCCGGCAGCAGCTGAATGACTATTCCCCATACCGGAGGTCACTCACCCTGCAAGATGTACTCAAAGGGACTCAGGAACTATCGGCTGAGACAGGAGCGGCACACCCAACCGAAGATTGCGAGCCAGAAGAAAAAGCAGAACAAAACGAAAGTGGTGAGCAGCCACCGGAAAAGCACCTAGAAAGGGGGACTTGGGAGCCCAAGGTGTTGGAGCTCAGAGTGTTACAGCTCTGTGGGGGAGGGGGTCGCAGCCCCACGTTTGGGTGCCAGGTGTGGTTGCCGGCTGTGGCTGCTCTCCTCCAGCTATGGCCGCTCTCCTGCTCTCTCAGTTCCTCTGATCAGTCGTCTGGTCCAGACCCCAGGGCTGGTGAGGAGTCTGTGCCAGCATTGCCGCATTCAGATGCAGGAGACCAGGTTCAGTGACAAAGATCTGCTTTATTGTAAGAAAGTACAGGCTTATATAAGGGTAATAGTCCAATCATAACACAGCATATGGGATCCCTTATTAGCATGGCAGACTAGTATCCTATTACAATCTAGCAGGCTAGATGCCCTATTACCAAAAGTTTCAGTTTCTCTAAGTTTTGGATTCCTGGAAACCATGTGACTTACATAGTTTTCTCTCTGATAAGAAACAGGAAGCACTGCATTCCAGCATGATAGGTATGTAAGGCAAAAGGCAAAATCAGTCACAAAATTTTCCACAACACCCAACTATTTTTGAGTTGGGGCTAATCTGTGTCTTAAAGTCCTGTAGTGCTGTTTTTATGAAGTTGGGTATACCAGTTTGGTGCATATATGTTCATTATTGTAATGTCTTCTTGGTTAATTATTCCTTTGATCAGGATGAAGTGACCATCTTTATCTCTTCTGATTAGTTTTAGTTTGAAGTCTATTTTGTCAGATAATAGAATTGCAACCCCTGCTTGTTTCTTAGTGCCATTTGCTTGGATTATTCTTTTCCATCCTTTCATCTTAAGGCAGTGCCTATCCTTGAAGGTGAGATGGGTTTCTTGCAGACAACAAAAGAATGGATTTTATTTCTTAATCCATTCAACTAGCCTTTATCTTTTGACTGGGGAGTGCATTCCATTGATATTTAATGTTATTATTGAAAGATGTGTATTGGTTGCCATCATTTTGATTACTCTTTGCATTCTTTGTCTAATTATATGTTTCCACAATTATACCTTCATTTAGTTTCTTTCTGTTGCTTCTGTGGTATAGTTGCTTCTTTCTCCATTCTTTGTATTGCTTCAAGTATTCTTCGAAGGGCTGGTTTTGTGGACATGTATTCTTTCAGCCTAATTGTGTTGTGGAAGATTTTTCTTTCCCCTTCAACTGTAATAGACATGTTTGCTGAGTAAAATATTCTGGGTTGACATCTATGGTCACTTAACAATGGTCCAGGCTTTTCTGGCTTTCATGGTTTGCATTGGTAAGTCAGCTATAATTCTGATGAGTTTTCCTTTATATGTGAGTAGTTGTTTTACTTTTGCAGCTTCCAGTATTCTCTCTTTGTTCTTACAGTGTTTTTACTATGATATGCCATACGGAGTTTCTTTTCTGGTCCTGTCTATTTGGTGTTCTATGTACTTCTTGTATTTGTATGGGGTGGTCTTTCCTTAATTTTGGGAAATTCTCTTCTACAGTCCTGTTTCAGATCTGGTCAATACCATTAACCTGAAATTCTTCTCCTTCCTCCATGCCTATGATATATATATTTGGTCTTTTCATGGTGTTCCACATTTCCTGCATATTCCATTCCTGTGTTTTAAAATTTTTTTCATAATCTTTGCTTGAGCAGTCCAATTTTTCAACTTTATCCAGTGTTGATATTCTGTTTTACATTTCATTCATTCTATTGGTGAGGCTTTCTCCTGTTATTTCACATTAACTTATGGAGTTTTTCACTTTCTTCATTTCTGCCTGAGTTTTCTTCAATATTTATATCTCTTTTGTGAATTCAGTCAGAATTCTATTCCTATCTTCTTTTAGTTCTTTGATTTGTTTGTGTGTTCTTTGAATTCATTGAATTCCTTGATCATGTTTATGATTGTTCTTTTACATCTCGTGTCCTGGGTTATCTCTAAGGGGTTCTCCTTATAGAACTGATCTATAGGACTGGTAGAGTTTAGTGGAAACATACTGTTTTGGTTTTCCATATGATTATTTTTCCATTGTGATTTTAGCATGTGGATTTCTTTTGTTGTTTGTGATTCTGGTATGAAACTCAAGCCTTTCTTTGTTGAGTTGAAATCTGCTTCTGTTTGTTTATTGGTGTGTCTTAGTTGTTTTCTTATTGGTATGTAAAGCTGGTTGGTTTAGGTTTCAAGTTCTCTAGTATTTTATTTTGGAGAGAACTGATGGCTTCGGACCAGCTACTCAGGAGCTCCCACAGAGGCCCAAGTCAGGCTCCAGTTAGGTACACTCAGGCTTCTTTCTAATGTCTGGACCCCTACTAGCAGGCACTCTAGGCACAATTTGGGACGTTCGCTAAGAGGAGGCCCAATTTAGGCACTTTTGGGCAATCTGCTAAGGTTTCAACCCCTACTGTAGGAAGTGGGAGGGTCCACACATGGTCCCAATGCAGGGGGTTGGACATGGTGCAATTTGGGGAAGCTTACTACCATGCAGAGGCTAGATCCAGACACTCTAAGGTGGTCTGCTAAGGTCTCAGCCCCTACCCTGCTGTAGGGCAGAGAGGTCTAGCCCTGATGAAGTGGGAGGAGCCGTACATGGTCCTGATTACAGGTTTGTGCATGGCACAATTTGGGGATGCTTACCAGTTCCAGGCACCCTCAGGCATGCTGAGGTCTGGCTTATTTTTAATCTTAAAAAAAATATTTTTATTGGACTGGAGGGCTCAGCAATTAAGAGCATTTGCTTTTCTTACAGAGGATTCAGGTTCAGATCCCAACACCCAGATGGTGGCTCATAGCTGGCTGTAACTACATTCCCTGGATGATGCCATTTTCTGGCCTCCTTAGGGGTTGCATGTTGGTGGTACACCTAACATATATATGCAAGCAAAACACTCATAAACATAAAAAATAAAAGTTTAAAAATTAGAATTTTTTAGTTAGATTCATTTTTGTGTGTGTGGGAGGCATGTGCCCACATGCATGCATATGAGGATCAGAGGACAATTTGTGAGAATCAGCTCTCTCTCTCGCTTGCTCTGGGGCATGAATCAGGCTTAGTGGCAAGTGCCTTCACCTGCTGAGCCATCTCACTAGCTCAGACTGTTACTTTACATAATTCTTTATTTTTATTTATTTATTTTTGTTTGTTTTTTAGACAGGGTCTCCTTGTAGCCCCAGCTGGCCTGGAACTTGCTATGTACACCAGGCTGTGCTCACTCTCACAGATATCTACTTGTCCCTGCCTCCCAAATGCCGAGACAAAAGGCTTATGCTACCATGCACAGCAATTCATCTTATTTTTATTACAGGTTAGTATCTTCATCCTATTTTCTTTTCTAGCAGATTCACTTCATAAAACTTCAAATGTGGGCTCAACAGTTAGGAACACTGGCTGTTCTTGCAAAAGACCTGGGTTCGAATTCCAGCATCCACATGGCAGCTAACAACTGTCCGTAACTCCAGTTCCAGAGGATCTGACAGCCTCTTCTGTCCTCCAAGGACACTGCAGAACATGAGTGCACTTACCTACATGCAGGCAATACACACATACACATAAAAATAATAAATAAAATATTTTTTAAAAATTAAAAAAAAGAAACTTCATATGAATTTAAGTAAGAATTAAAAGTACAGCGAGGGCCAGCAAGATGGCTCAGTGGATAAAGGCATCTACCACTAGACCTGACATCCTGAGTTTAATCTCTGGGAGGCACATGGTAGGAGAGAACTAACTCCCTAAAATTATACTCTGAGTTCCACATATATGCATGGCACATGTGTGCCCTCTCCCAAATAAATTATAATTGAAAAAAAAAACCCATACAGCTAGCCAGGTATAGTTGTGTATAACTTTAATCCATCCCAGTGAAACCCTGTCTCAAAACAACAAAATGTAGAGCTACAAGCAGAGTCACAATCTGCATGAGAGGATTTATCAGGCATTCTTGTTCCTAATGTGTCCCCCCCGCCCCCGCCCTTTGAGGTCCTGGCTACTTTAGACTCATTTTTGCTTCAATGAGGAATACAGAGCCTTTCCCCTGAGCTTGCCTGCCATGGCATACCTTGCCTTTGTGCTATTCTTTCTGTTGACCCAGTAGTAGCTGTCCATAGAGTGCTCAGCTGCAAGTCTGCAGCACTTAGTTCTCATGCACCGGGGCCTGGAAAGATGGCTCAGTCAGTAAAGTACTTGCCATGTAACCATGAGGATCTGACTTTGGATCTACAGCACCCACATAAAAGTCAGGCACAGCTGTGAGTGCCTGTAATCCCAGCATGAAGGAGGTGGAGATAGAAAGATCCCTGGAGCTCACTGGCCAGCCTACCTAGTGCAATTGGTGAGTTCCAGATTCAGTGAGACACACTATCTCAAAAAACAAGGTAGTTTTGGACGTACTTAATCTAGCACTTGGGAGGCAGGTGCAGGTGGAGCTCTGTGAGATTGAGGCAAGACTAGTCTAGTTTCAGGCAGCTGGGGCTACCCTGTCTCAAACAGACTAAAAATAAATAAAAAAAATAAAATTTAAAATGGAGAGGGATTGAGGACACTGGATAGCTACCTCTGGCTCTCTCTCTCTCTCTCTCTCTCTCTCTCTCTCTCTCTCTCTCTCTCTCTCACACACACACACACACACACACACACACACAGAGTCACAGGTTCTTATTTTCTGGCTGGTAATCAATCCCCAGGGAGACTTCATAGCCATCTACTATGTACTTTCTGCCTGGGATGTAGAACCAAGGTTGGATGGGCTGTTTCAAGTTTTCAATGTGGTAGACATCTTTGGGTTGCTGACTTTAGAACTGATCCAGGTTCCCTGCTATAGCTTTCTTCATAAGAAGACCAGAGTATTCTGATGTGTTTCTTATTAATTATGTAACTGATTTAAGTTCCCCTTCCTCCCATGTGCCTACATTGTACTTCAAAGGGACCTACCCTCAAAGGGATTTCCTTTGTAATTCCTGGGGGGCAAAAATTTACTTGTCAGGGCAGGCCCTTCTAAAATGGGTCGTTATTCTGATTATTATCATGACACACTTGTAGTTAGATGACAAAATCATTGCATTTTCTTAGGTAGATGTTTTTGCTGGTTGTTCCTTCTTTCCCTTGTATCCAAGCTTTTACCTGGAGGCCTGTCCTTTAGAATGGCAACCACATTGCCAGTCAGTGACCTTTGGACCTCTGTATATCAGCTTCAATGCATGGTTTAATTAATTAATTAATTAATTAATTAATTAATTTTGAGTGCCTTATTTTGTAGCTTTGGCTGGCTTGGAACTCAAAGAGATAGG